>NC_051181.1:126462224-126469724 GCF_013339695.2 Rhipicephalus sanguineus
GGCCGCACAGACGAGGGCTCAATGCAATACCCGTCCTGTAGCGATCAAGATTGAAAAGAGTGGGGTTTCTCTGGCATCTACGGTCGTCCCGACGTCACCTCTGACTCACGCGCTGGCCGCTCACCTCTACGCGAGAGGTCGCCGCTCGGGGCTGAGCTACTCCACGAACCCTTTTCATACGATCACCTTATCGGATAAGAATCAGCGGAGGCCAACGGTACGCGGCGGTACGCCTGTACTATAAGCAACCCAACTTTTGGAATAGTATATTAGAAACATGTATTAATACAGCTAGGACTTTAGATGTGGTTGGGTCCTATAGTCCAGGACCTCAGTTCTCGTTGTCACGCTCTGGAACCGACCCAGCAGGCCTCTTTAGGCTTCCAGGTCAACCCGGATGAAGATGACGAAACACAGCTCCGTGTTTAAGTTCTCGCTTATGCATTTAGCGTTCAAAGTTTGTCATTTGACTCTGCACTCGCACGTAACGTGGGATAACCTTTCGAGACGTTGCATATGACTGGCAGTCTCTAGGACAGTAGCGTAGGGAGAATTTTTTTTCGGGGTGGGGGGAGGAGGGAGGGGTTTCAACTTCCCCTCTTGGCTACGCCAGTGCCTGTAGGAGATATGATTATTGGGAATCTTGCGTGCTGACTTTGGTGATTAAACCGTTTTAATTTAACGGAAAGCAGCAAACGCTAAGATTTAGCGTTAGCGTCGCGTGCTACACATTGTGCGGGCGCAGAACGTAAACGTAGTCGAAGCTCCTATGTACGTACTCCAAGTGGCTAGCTCAATGCGTTATGCTAATACATATCGGTGTTAACACGCGGGCTCTCAGAGTTACGTAAAGTGTCTTCGAAGGGTCCTGAGCACGGGCGTCGGCAGGATTTTATTCTGAGGACACAAAGCTGTGTTGCATGGCAGACGCCCATGCTCCTGAGCATCGTTTATTATTGCGACTCGCAGAGGAGAATCTATATACTTCGTTAGTTGGCGGCTTATACGTTCATTACGGCAAAACTAAACTGACGCACGTGGCCACGGGCCAAGAATACTGAGCTTCCAAAAACGGAGGTTGTACGGACAGAAAAGGCTATCGACCACATCGAGCGGCGTGCGCGTATAATGCAATATACTGCAACGCCTGCATTCCGGCGTTCGCTGTATGCGCCGGAGGTCGCGCCGGCTGTGCCGAAGGTCGCGAAGCTGGCGTGGTACCACGGGGGTGCGTAATGCGGTGATGGTTGCGATAATGACGGCGCTGCGCTGCGCTCTCGTTTCGACTACAGACGCCCTTGCGTTGCCTCCTTGTATTCACGTCCGGCCCTTTCCTATACGGTACCTGACAAAGTTTGATTCTATAAGACCACATTTCACAGACGCGAGGTCACGAATTTTAGATTGTCGGCGCAGGGCACTCAGTGTAGAATGCGGCAAGAGCGTCACCTGAGTTATAGTTGCTACTGAAATGGCATTTCTGTTTGTCTACATGACCTTGCATTTCTTTTCCAGCGGGCTGATCTTCGTAAAGTACACGTAGACATACTTCTGCGGAATCTATAGCTGCTGTATGTGTGATCATCCTGCAGGTTCCGGACTAAACATGTGCCTTGTAGAGGCGTTCAGTAAGCGCCTACGTTAGTGTGTGTATAGTGAATGCTTTTAAATACTACCTTTTATGTCATTTCTTTGTTTATTTGTTTAATGAAAAAAAAAAAGCGCTTGGGATAGCCGGCTCAGACGTTGCCTCCCTTCACACGTTCGTACATCAACATAAAAGAAAAAGCCGCATGGTTCCTTACGCTTTTGGCTAAAACGTCATGTGACGTCATAATGACATCACAAATTATGGCGACATGTGGGGTCATAGGGAGACGTCATTACATGATCATTATTTTTTTTTCATCATTCGTGTTGACGCCGCCGATGGCCACTTTTCGCGTTCGATGAGGCGTCTAAGGTTTTCTCCTTTAAAAAAAAGTACCACACTTAGTACAGCCTAAGTATTACGGCTTCGTTAGCTCCCTTTTTGCGGTAAGAGAAGCCGTTAACTTCAGACGCCTAATTTAACTTGGTACTCCTTTTCGTTGTTTCTTGAATGCAACGCTCAAAATCAATCGAAAGGGAACGCTGACCCACGCATCAGGTAGAATCGGACGTGTTGTAATCGGCCACCTGCGCCAGAAAACGTGTCCGAACCACTCGACCTTTCTATTTTTGCCGCGCCTCGTTATCCACCGGGCGTGTGAGGCAAGGTTTTTCCTCGTAACTAATATAGGGCATGTAAAACGCGCCGTTCTGTTAGCAGAAAAGCAGGCAATAAAGAGTACCTTATATTACGCTCAGACGGCCAGTTGTGTCGAAACATGCCTGGACATTTCCCCGACACACGTGACCCCGGATGTGAACATTGGCCGATCTGTGAAAGACGGCGCTGTGCGAGTTTTCATGCCTGATCTTTTTATTTTTTTCTATTTTCTAATTTTGTTATATCTTGGGTTTTTTATAGCATTATTATTGAGAAGCTAAATAAGCATAGATCTAAGAAGAATCTAGTTTCTGGCTTAGCGCGCACACACACGCACACACATACACATACACACGCGCACATACACCCGCACGCACGCACGCGTGCACACACACAGACGCACGCAAGCTACTACTACTACTACTACTGCTACTGCTACTACTACTACTACTACTACTACTACTACTACTACTACTACTACTACTACTAGTACTACTGCTACTGGTAGTAGCAGTACTAGACGGCTGTTTACTATCATACTACTACGATTGCTACGACGCTACTACTACCACACTACTACAACTGCTACTACTGATAGTAGTAGTAGCAGTAGTAGTAGTAGTAGTAGTAGTAGTAGTAGTAATAGTAGTAGTAGTAGTAGTGTTAGTATTAGTAGTAGTAGTAGTAGTAGTAGTAGTAGTAGTAGTAGTAGTAGTAGTAGTAGTAGTAGTAGTAGTAGTAGACTTCTACTTAGTATGTACTACTGCCACTATTGCTACTACTGAAAGTACGTAGGCTTTTAGACTGCTACTTAATACTACTACTACTGCTACTACTATTATGACGACGACGACAAAGGCTTAACGCTGTGTTGCCGCTTCGCATGCTATGTCGCGTACATGTGACTTTCTAGTTTGCGATGTCGACATGGCGGTGAGATCGGAGACGGAAGGTCACCAAAGCGGCGGAAAAACAACTCACAACAGCTGCCGCCGCGAAAATAACGGTGATGATAGATAGTGACGAGATAGCCTCAAAGAACCAGGCTCAATTACACCTTGCTGCTGTCAGCAAAAGACACGACGTTTGTTTTCAATGAGCTTGACCTTTCGGTTTGCGAAGGCGTAATTAAGCGTATAAGCCGCCCGCACTGCCAGTGTAAGTACACCCCCCCCCCCCCCGCACGCAACTCTAACCTTGGTTCTGGAAGTGAAAGGCCAACAATGCGGATCAGATCGGCTGCACCGCCTTCAATACCGCGAGTCGACGACCTTTGAGGCCCGTTATTCGTGCTTGGGCTGTTAGCCGGGATCTGCATACTTTCACGAGATCGACGCGCCCTTAATCGTTTGCGAAGGTTTCGCTGCCCGCAGCGCTGCGCGAGCGAGGGGCCCGACGACATTGAGCGAGGAAGCAGTGACGTCACGAGGTTCCGCGTACGTCATGTGACCTTGCCCGTATACTGCACCGCAGCGTCCAGCTCTGCTTGCCTTGCACCGCCCCCTCCGTGTCGTGAGAAAGTGCACGACCATGGTGGTTTATATGCTGTGTGATCTGACGGCTATCTCCGATATCGACGGCTAACCGGTTTTACTGCACGAACACGCAGCATATAGTATACAAAACACGCGCACCGCTGTATGGCATAAAGAACGGTTGCACAAGTAGAGTGTTCATAACTGCGCGTTTCTCCTCAGGGGTTGAAATACGCGACAACTTTCAAGCGGTACTGGCCGCATGCACCGTTGTAACCAAAGAAAGACACCCCATTTCAAGACTGCGAAGAAATAGATCACTTCCCGACGTCGAACTGTTTAGCCACAGCGTTCGCGAAGTTGTGGGAGTAATCCTTGCATGTATAGCAATATATCTTCAAAATTGGCTAGCGCGAAAATCGACAAGGACTGAGAAGGAACACTGATGTACAGGACAGGCGCTCAGTCCTTGTCGATTTTCGCGCTAGCCAATTTTGAAGATTATGAACCAACTAGCCCAACAACGTACACTATTTAGCAATATATGTCGTGATTAACAACATGTAATGTGATTAAATGCACTCAAGTCGTTAGCGACATTCTTTCTGGTGCCACGGCCGATGGATAAAAAGCGCTTTTTATGCAGCGGCCGTGCTGGTGCACTCACGTTTGATAGACTTTTTCTGACTCATATTCACGATCTCATGGTTGTCTTTCTAGCACTGCGAGAAAACCAATCGTAGGGAGAGATACAAAATAGAATAACGGATATTTTCTTGCTCTTCAAGATAAAAAAATATATATACAGACTAAAACTAAGATAAACTTTCCTTTCCAAAAAATGTTTTATGCGCATATTTCTATATAAAAGTACCTCAAATAGCGTAGTTTTTCTCTCTTTTTTTTTGAGTTTTAAAAGGTACGTAAAATTTTCAGGTTGAATAACAGCGAGCTGGATGAGTTTGCTGGCAAACTTCCCACCCGCTGAGTATTCCCACCTAATTATAAGTTAACTTTAAGTATTTCGTATGCAGTAGCTGGTTCACAGAAAGAAAAAAAACGATGAACAGCGCTAGAGTCTACCGTCCTGCGAACTACCGATATAAACTAAGCTGGCTACGCCTGGATGCTGTTTTAATTGTTGTCTTTTTTTTTTAAGTACCGATACCACTTTGTTTCTTTTTGCACTACTGTCAGCAATCGAGCGTTAATTAGATTACGAAACGGCGCGCAGGGAACACAACGTATGTAGGTAAATATTTTTCTTGCCCGGGTGGTGAGAACATCGTCGCCACTTCAAGTAAGCACTATAGTTGGATCGTGCACTGTCTAGAGGGCGCTGCAGCGCCGTCCTCTAGTGGCCCTCTATTGAGGTCAAGTTGCCTCAGAAAGTGTTCTTGTAAAGCGAGGTACAGTAAAGAAGAAGACGCACCTAGTACTTGCTGGAAAGCCATACTGAACGCGTTTATGTGAAGACATCCACGCTGGCGTTTGTTTGGGCACTGCCCTTCGTGAAGTTCTCGGCTTTAGGGATAGCACGTGGATTGGTTAACGTGACCGCGTCAGAAACCGGTAATTGGTGGTTGAAGGATTGGTGACGGCTTGGTCTGTTAACGAGAGAGAGAGAGGGAAAAGCAAGGATAGGCAGGGAGGTTAACCAGACGCTCGTCCGGTTTGCTACCCTGCACTGGGGGAGAGGGATAAAGGGGCGAAGAGAGAGAGGGAGAGGGACAGAATCACAAGCACACTGGGGTGAGCGCATCCAGTCTACAGGAGAGACGCGCTGGAAAAGAGAGAGAGCTACGTGCTTGCTAAACATGTTTCAGGCATGCTGGTAGATACAGAGGATTATAGTAACTGTCACTCAGACGTGTACACTTCAAGTACTGCCCTGTACATAGTGATCGAATAGATTTGAGCGCTATATAGGTATGGGTATGGCCCTACAAGCCTGGGACACTTGATCTCCAAAAATGTAGTCCAATTTGCCCATTGCGCTTCTGTGCAACGTAAATAGACACGTTGGACATTTCATGCCCGACTGTTTTATAAGCTCTGCACGACTTCTCACGTTTGTCTATCAATTGCCACCTTCAACAACTCGGTTATTTCTATAGACGCGAACTTTTCTCAGGAAATAGCTTTTCCGTCGATCGACGCGCCAACGACGCACAAATTTTCTGCAGCTCCCCCGGAGCCAATTAGATTCGGGCGCAAGTCCAGCTATAGCCCTTTAGCTTTTCTCGTGGAATAGCCCTCGATTGCGTGCCGCCTTCGTGCGTATTACGGGGCGTATACATACTTTTTGAGAGAGTGGTGACGAACAGGAATTTCCGCTCCCAAAGCCCCTCTCCCCTCCTCTCTAATAGAGAGAGTGAGAGGGAAGAGCTAGCTTTGTTGCCAACATCGCAGAAGCCGCAGCATTCGCTGTATACACTCGCATCGGTGTTTATGTATAATAACGCTCTCCGAGAAACACACAAAAAACAGTTGTTTTCTCGCATCTATATCCCGATCACTTTCGACAACGAGCGTCGTCATTAAGGTGCGTATGCATATCTCATCAGTTCGCCTTCGAAATATTCACGCCCGCTCGGGGTGGGGGGTTAGCCCCTCCCCCCCCTCTCGCAACGCTTCGATAACAATCGCCGTATACACATATATGTATACGCAGCTAGCTAGGCCTCACTCCTATGGCTCACGGGTGCCGTCCAACGACCTTGTAGGTGATTCCAGTCACGCCTTTCTTTTCTCCGTATAGAGACAGCTTTCTTTCGCGGCACCGCCGGATTGCGTCACACCTCAGACGTCACACCGGTCGGCTCCCGTCGTGTTTCATATAAAACCGGCCGGCGTCACTCGGGCTCTCCCCAGTAATACTCAAAAGGAGTCGCGAGATATTTCAGACGAGTGTGTGTTCTAGAACCGCATGACTTCGCGCATGCGCCGAACGGATTAAGCGATAACTTCGCCCCCTTGCGGAACTGTGGAACAGGGTCACGCGTTTGTGAACATTGTGCGCGCTTTGTGGACCAAAACACAAGAACCTTGGCGGAAGGATTTTTGTTGACGCTTGCGCGATTGTTTTGTATATGCCTGAGCCGCCGCCGCCGTCGATAACGGCGTTGAGTGACAGTGCTTCAAGTGGTGTGGAAACGGTGGTCGGAGATATGCCGACGGTGACGTCACAGCCCAGGATCCAGCCGCCCCCGCGGAAGCGGAAGACTATTCAATACCTTACGGTAGGTTAATCTTACCTAATCGATATGCGGGGTCAGATAACAACTAGGTGACCGATACTTTTCTCTTTTTTGTTGTTGTGGTTGTTGTTGAGCTTGTAGCATGCATCTAACGTAAATTTGTAAATAGGGTCGAAATCGCAAAACATTTTGCTCATAAAAACCGAGAGTTGTTTGCCGATCGAATTACATAATTGAGAGAGTAATGCAGCAGACCATTAATTTACGTTTGAATTCATCACTTTGAATGACGCGTCACCATTTACGGATTGAATCCGGTGTGTTCGCGACACATTCACTAAGAACATAATTTTGACGTGTGCCACCACAGAATGCCGAGCGCCAACGTCCAATTACACGATCATTAGTTTAATAATATCTGGGGTTTAACGTCCCAAAACCACGGTATGGTTATGAGAGACGTCGTAGTGGAGGGCTCCGGAAATTTCGACCACCTGGGGTTCTTTAACGTGCTCGTAAATCTAAGTACACCGGCCTCGGAACATTTTCGCCTCCATCGAAAATGCAGCGGCCG
>NC_051181.1:126470959-126522156 GCF_013339695.2 Rhipicephalus sanguineus
TTCTAACAGGCAAACTGCACTCACATCTCCATTCTAAGCCTGAGTGTTATTTCTAAATCACGCGTTTGTACTTGTGATCTAAATATTTATTTGTGTAACGTGTCTCTTCAAACGGCCATCACCAATTTACATTCCTGTCGCCTTTTTTTCAGCTCTCTGAATTGTATTATGTTTTCAGGTCAGATAGTGGTAATAACATTTATTACCATTCCCTTCAATCAAAGCAGCAGAATGGTCAGGTTGTCGTGGTTAACCTAATTTTACTACCTCATTCATCACACGTCCACCGGCCGCAGACTTGGCAAGAAGTTCGGACAGACTGCAATTCTAACCTAACACGGACTGAGATTTTTCTCGATTTAACTTCAACGGCAGTCCGCAATAAAAGAAAAAAGAAAAAGAAGTGGCAGTTGTCAAACTACCAGCGGATAGCGAAAAGAAAGGGCGCCAAGAAACGCTCTTTTCTTGAATATATATCAGCTACCCTGATTGCAGCTATTTCCGGCGTAGTGTTCGTGCGAATTGGTACCAATTCTGCGCACACGTTCGGACGTCGTTCTTTCGAACGTTACCCAGCAATTCTCACTTCGCTCAAGCTGCCTCACCCGCAGGACACGTATATGCGGGCACTATATCATTGTTGGGGCTTTACCTCGATATGTTTCGTCATCGTTAGCTTTAGAACGGGAACCCCCAATACGAAGCGTGTAGTATTGTTATTTTGATAATCTATCACGCTTCTCAACTACAGGCTGTTCGCGTGGCTATTCAGTTGGATTCGCTTTCTTCCTCAATGGATTCAACTAAAGCGTATTTGCTCGAACTTACGCACGTTAGCCTGAGGCCTAATAAAATCGAGCTTCGTCTGTCTGCACACACCTGGCGACATCTCAGGGACAGACATCACCATCGCGACCATGCTAACAACACCATGTATACACTAATACGGGCATTCGCAGCTCGGCCCATCGGAGACTTGAGTGCTTTAGCAGAAAAAAAAAAAATCTCGGAAGCAATAAAAAATGCAATAGGTACATAAAAAAAAAGTTCGCCCGAATTTCGATTCAATGGCACACCTTTATACTAGCAGCATGTGCAGCGAAAGGAATGTAACAAAAGTAAAGTCAAACGGAAGAAACAAGTAAAACAAGTTTTCGACATCGAACCTTGCTAATTTCATTTCGCTCTCTACACATCCGAGTAGCACGGCCACCCCGACAGAGAAAAGAAACCTCCTCTCCCACCCACGCGTTCGACGCGCGAATACGAAACGAATCCTTGTGAAAAGCAAACATGCTCTCGCTTTATGAGGTGAAGGTGAATCAGTTATGTCTCACCGCGCAAACAGTGAGCGCCGTTCGGCTCTTCTCTCTCGCTCTTTCTCGTCGCCGCCTCCCCGTTGCTTTCTTTTCACTAAGACACCCCGGTCGCGCCTCGAGCATTTCACTTTCACTTCATCGCTTGATCGGCGCACGCATACCCGCGGCGACCGCAATCGAACAGACGTTCCGTTAGGCCTAATTGTTCCCTTCTATGCCGACCATCGCCATGCGACGCTGGTCCGTCACCGCCGCGCTGTGCCGTTCTAACGGTCGCTGTCTCTTTTTCGGGCTCGACGGCCTCCTGCAGGTGCCCTCGCTGACGGTGCCGCTCAACAAGTCCATGAAGAACCTGTCCTGTCCCGACCTGACCAAGATCGCCCTCCAGAATGGCGGCGGCACCTCCGACGAAGACATCCAGAGGGCGCCCAGTCTGGGAGACTCCATCGGAGACACGATGTCCCTGCACTCGGACCAGGTACGGATCGAGGAAGCTATAGGGTCTCGACTTGGCGGTTTACTGATTTGCCTATATGGCACATCTAAGTTTGCGTTTAGCAGAAAAGAACTTGGGGATGTGTTGGTCAAATCTAGCTCAAGTGCTCTTTAATACACCTTCAAAGGGGGCCCTAAATAAGAATGTTTGATTCGTAAAGTTGTAAATCTAATGGAAAAGCAAGAGAAATCAAAGAGAGAGAGAGAGTCAAGGGAAAGGCAGGGAGCTTAACCAGCATGCACCCGGTTTGCTACCCTACACGAGGGGAGAGAGGGAAAGTGAGGCTAGAGAAAGGAAGAAGGATAGAAGGGACAACTAATACGCTCGCATAGCATGCATAGCAGCGTTCACCCCGCATACCCGAAAGGTTAATCAGAACAGGAAATGTGGTTTTCTACCCTACAACGTCGGACTGAGGATGGGGAGGCAAGAAGGTAAGAAGCCGAGAGAAAGGTAATCATCAAGGAACAGATTTCACGCTTGTGGAATGCATTCTTCTGGATATTATTTGTACCTCCCAAAATGCATGGACAACAGCTTACATTATTAGCGGAAGAAACGAAGTGCGATTTTTCTCGTTAATTTGACTGACCTCTGCAGACAGCTGGCTCAAATGATGACGTCACTGCTACGTCAGTGACTGCTCTGCATTCTTCATGTATCTCGGTTGTTTCCGAACACAAATTCTTAAAAGTTGTCAAGCATTGCTTCTGCTTACTTTCGAGTTCACCGCGATAACTTTTGCGTGTAAGCAGTTACCCAGAGAAGGGTATAGCCACTGCCGAACATCAAAATGGACCAATAAATCAATCTATCTATCAATCAATTAATCGATCGATTAATTAATCACGCAGGAGAGCACTTGATGCGACGAAATTCTTCGTTGCGGTGTCAGTGATCGATAAGATACGAAGTCCTCGACGCCACGCGTATACCTCTATAAATAGTGCCAAACAATCAGCCTTCGATATAGAACAATCGATGCAGCTATCTGCGTAGACGCGAGTGCCATCCAGACAAGGGCCCTCAATCACCGCAGGAGTGATAACGGTTCCTTTTTTTCCGGTTGTGCTACAGGGTACGGAGGACGAGCTGCAGTTTGCCTTCAAGAACCAGAAGCTCTTGAGGACCGATAGATACGGCGAAGACAGTGACTCATCGGACTGCAGTCACCTGGAGATGATGCCGGGTAAGTGTGTTCGTCGCGAGATTGCGCGCGGATACTCACGCGACAAAACAACAACAAACGATAAAGAGGTGTACTACAATCGTTCGCGTGACACACTGAGTCAGTTTTCACTTTTCTTCGACTCTCTCTGACGACAAGAAGACAAAGAATCTACAGCGAAGCAAGCTGGCTGTTGCTGTTAGAGCGTCTCTCAGCTGCGCACTAACTTTCAGCCGAGCATGCACATTCTTAGAAAGAAAGAAAGAAAGAAAGAAAGAAAGAAAGAAAGAAAGAAAGAAAGAAAGAAAGAAAGAAAGAAAGAAAGAAAGAAAGAAAGAAAGAAAGAAAGAAAGAAAGAAAGAAAGAAAGAAAGACTCTATAAGCGAGCCTGTAGAATTTCATTGAAATCGCTCATTAGCTAACGTTAGCCAAAGTGTTGTCCGTTTTATGTTTTATTTATTTCCACCTAATTAGTCAAGTAGCTGATGCACAAACATAACATTGCTGGCGAAAGTGGACAGATGAAAGGATGTAAGCATAGAAACTTGTAGCCGCACTAGGAAGTACACGGAGCAGGAAAGTGAAGACAGGACGAAGCGCATCGTCCTGTCTTCACTTTCCTGCTCCGTGTACTTCATAGTGCGCGACAAGTTTCGCTAAGAACAGATGACTCAATACTGTACAAGTGAACAGTACAGGACAGGCCGTATAATTAAAGCTGCACTGGTAAGACACGACTGTAATAGCAAAGCGTCCACTCCTGCCGTGGAATCGGGCCTTGCAAGGCAGACGCAAAAAAGTACATGTCTAGTTACGAAGCCTCCCCCGAAGTCCTCGCGCAGCTGCTCGCCTTGACGTCACAAATTGCCGTAGCGCATGCGCAACGGCGTCGTCAAGGCAACCGAGCGACTTAAACGATCCCGCGTCGCGGTGCATTGTTAGCGATGTAAGGTTTACGCTGACTTGCAGTCGCGTTACCCTTCCGGCTTACTTAACGGAACGGGGGAGCTTACCGGGAAGCAGCTTGCCTTGCGTGTTGCGATCAGATAGCCGCCATGTTTCGAGCTGCTGCAGCGCAAAGCCGACACTTTCAAGTAGCTGCAAGACGAACGGTTTTGCCTGCTGAATGCGACGGGCGTACGAAACGCTCTACGAAGGCCTCGATGCAAGGCCAGAGCGAAGTAAACGCTACCCGTTCACTGCTGAAATGCGAAAAGATAAAACGCAGCCGCGAATGCTGTGAAGGCTGGCCACGTCCACGATCAATCTAGTATATCCGCCAGAATAGAGATAAGCGAGTTCTAACTTCTTTTTTCCCCTTGACGGTGGTTTAAGGAAAGGGGAAGCCAGCCGCATACGCCACGCTCAGCTGCGATTGGTTGAAGTTGCGAATTGGAATGCGTAAAAAGAGTCACTCTTGCGTCGTATAAAGTGACGTAGCAACTGCTAGGTTCGTGTACTATGCGCACTTTTTCCCGTCATCGACGCATGCGTACATATACAGAATAAAAACGCGACTATTCCACGATGCGCGCATAATGTGCATGTGTTGGTGACAAGAGTGTACGAGGCTTCGTTAGTGCAGAACATGAGATAAGAATCCTGTGTGCAAATCGTGCTGCTTACTAAACGCGAAATAAATTATTACACAGCAAAACCGGAAAGACGAAATAAATGCACGAAGCAGATGGACGGAATCTTGTGAGCTACTGTCCTTATTAGATAAAAAAAAAAAAAACACTATAGATACGGATCTCGCTAAGTGCAACTGGTTCATCGAGTCGAACACCGCCCCGTCGTCGCTGAAACAATATCTCTAGATTGCCTGTATAGATATTGTGCACACGATATATACTGACGATATACAGTTATCAGAACATATATGTTTTGATAACTGTTGAATTGAGCCTATGTTGAATTGAGCCTATAGGCTCAATTCAACATTACACTTGCTGAACCATTCATCACCGCTTACAACGTCCATCTTCCCCTGAACTTCTGCATTCTTTGGATATCTAACACTGAATCACTTTAACAAGAACCCATGGATAGGGTTCTCATTATTCTTGCGTCTAACAAAGAAAAAAAACGAGCCCTTAAATTACCCTTGTTTCCGTTCACTGAGCCACCTTCAATCAATCAATCAATCAATCAATCAATCAATCAATCAATCAATCAATCAATCATGCCCGTGTACTTCGATGTCGGTGCACGTTAAAGAACCCCAGGTGGTCGAAATTTCCGGAGCCCTCCACTGCGGCGTCCCATAACATATCGTGGTTTTGGGACTTTAAGCCCCATATATCAATCAATCAATCAATCAATCAATCAATCAATCAATCAATCAATCAATCAATCAATCAATCAATCAATCAATCAATCAATCAATAGTTTTTACGGCGCTGCCCCATATATCAATCAATCAATCATTCAATCAATAGTTTTTTTACGGCGCTGCACCCCTGCATAAGCTTAACGACGTCTGAAACCACTACATCGGTGGCGCATTTTCTTGTATTCTCCATCGTTTCCGTGTACGCATCTCAGGCAAGACGGTCGCCGCGATGGCTCGGAGCCTTTGACGTCCTACAGACGGCCGAGCAGGAAGTTGTGGGTTCGATTATCGGCCCCGTCACGTAGGCGGAATGCATAAACGCACGTGTTCCGAGACTTCCGTGTGCACGCTGAAAACAAACGCTCGGTCCTAATGCTTCCACTTGGGCGGTCCCCTCGCAGTCAGCGCGGCTCTAACTTTGGGACGTATCCGCTTCAGCCTCGAATTACGATGCACCGTCTACAATGTAACAATGTACATGAATTATTTAATTTCGTTAACACAGCACGCCGAGTGATATCTACGTCAAAAAAAACGCAACAGTGCTTTCAGCGATGTGTACTCAGTCACACTAAAGAATAGCCACAATGCGTAATCAGAGGGTCGGAATAACCACAACCGCACTTAACTGAAAAAAAAAAAGAACCATTAGTGTAGCGTACGCAAACTAGGAGGTATACAACAAAGGCTGCGTATATATATATATATATATATATATATATATATATATATATATAACGTAAGCCTTTTCGAAAATGTGCCTGTTTGCGAACGCGTGTCGCATATAAAGCGAATGGGGCCGATAACGTTTCTTCTGGTGAATACGGATGGCGCGCATGTGGTATGCATGCCGCATAGTCGAAACACGAGATGTACTATCGCGCTCAGTTAACTCGAAAATATGCCATGATTGGCGCAACTGTACAACCTTGCTGAGCGCTCGGCCACGCGATCGCATGATGTAGCTCATACTGAGCGCGATAGTACACTAATTTTACGCCGAAATTATAAAATTTACATGACATTGCAATGAAGTGAACTGCCCGCGTCGAACTTATACTATAGATAGCGTCGAATCCAAGCCCCCCATCGAAGAATACCTTATCGTGTAACGCATGGATTCTCCACATGCGTTGATTCCTCATGAAATGCCTGGCCTAGACGTGCACGGGGTGTTATAAATAAATAAATAAATAAATAAATAAATAAATAAATAAATAAATAAATAAATAAATACGAGGTGTGTTTACACGTGACGTCCGCTCTGGCGCAGGAACACCTCGAAACATCCTGACTCCGCGAGCTATGCTGCGTCACAGTGACGTCACGGACACGCGCGCGACTTTCCAGCTAGGTATACCCAGCTTGATATGTCTTCTCTTAAGCGGGCATTCAATGAGAGTCGAATTTAAACAACTAGAAGACAATATTCAGGCGTAGCTGATATCGGGGACGTTATCGGAATCGGGGAGTCGATAACGAAAATCCGAAAAATTGCACTCGCACGATCGACACACGCGGCACGTTTGTAATAGCTTGAACTTAACAGGCTGAAACTTATAATAGATGTAATGCACTAGGCTTCTTAGATGGACTGTTCCACCACAATGTTTATAAATAAATGTCCGTGCTATGACCCTTTTTAAAAGTTAAACCTCATGATTACTTGTTATATTTGTTGCCAGCATTCCAATTGTGAAATGCAGATTTTACGCAAGTATTGCTCGTCCAGGTTAAACGTAGAATGATGTTATGGACGAAAAAAGAAAGATTAACCTTATCCTCAAACGCGCTGGTCTAGTTTCAGATGACGACGCCTTGCACACCCAGAGTGACAAGTCCTCTCAGAATGACTCCAGTTCTCCTAAGCTCACCATGAAGCGACCCGCTCCCCGACAGAGGTGAGTGAACCATAAATGTATCGTCTTGTTTCGTGCTTAAGGACATCGCGTTATTTGCGCTTAATGTTCGCGAACTGTCTTGTTGTCTGAAGCCCCTCGTAAGTCGGATGCGCCTCCGAGGTGTCCGTACACTTCTGGAAAGTATTATTCGCGAACTTGTGACGGCAAGTTAGCGTTTTCACAAATTCGCGCCATCTTGTCTACAGCGCCTTTGTGTGTTATACGTGTAACCATGTAAAATAAACTGTAATAAAAAATTGAAATGCAGACAAAAAGATGCAAAAAACAGTTCACGAGAAATCTTGCAGACTACCACCTTTACTTCACTTCACTTCACTTCAATCAATCAATCAATCAATCAATCAATCAATCAATCAATCAATCAATCAATCAATCAATCAATCAATCGATTAATCAATCAATCAATCAATCAATCAATTGCCGAGTACGCTTCAGATGAAGCCCCAGCACAGCGCCACAGGCTTTAATAAGGCGTCACTGCAACGTATGACTTGACGTTATCACTATGTACACGTTGTATAATGATATTCAAGCACTTGGATTAGCATGACAAGTGGCTAGTAAGGCTAACATTTCTAACATAATGATACATTACTGTATCTCTCATAATAATATCATTAAAGCTTTTATCTCTTGTCCTTGTGTGGCGCTTGTCCTGTGCTGTGTGTGTTCTTCTATACCCGTTACCTAATTTGCGCTCTGCAGTTACCGTTATCTCCGTGCATCAAAATTTGTGCGCCTTGATGGAAGCTTACCAATTGTTCTCCTGAAGTAAGAATTACGTTCTTAAAAAAGGTACTGCGTGCAGGAGGGACCCGAACTCGCTGTCGCATTTTAGCACTCTTATTAGAAGAGCGAACCTTTACGTTTACCTTTCTTTAAAACTGACGTTACAGCAACAACGTCTCGTATGCTCTTCGGCTGAAGGTGGTTTCTTGCATGTCTTTAGGCGAAAGGCTCCGGCACCCCAGAGCCCCCTGGTGCAAAACAGCGCGAGCAGGATCCCAAGCATCAAGGTTACTTGTGGTGAGTGTTCGTTTATTCGTTAACTTATAGAGCTATTCGTTTTCCCTTCAACTACATAACCAACATAACGGTCCACGATGGCAATTACGGCGGGATGAGAAGCATTATGCGTGGACTTGTATACTAACCTGAACAATGCTGACCTGTAATAACTTGTTTATACATTTCACTCGTATACGTTCAGTGGTGGTGGTAAAAGTTGCAATTTGTGCGCCGCAACTGTGAGGTGACTCGATATCTTTTCGTTTCATTTTAATTCATTCATTTCAACACATTCATTCTGTGCTACTAGTCCTCGCAGTAATGTAATGAAACGATCGTTCACAATCGGATTTGATCGAAGCTCCAATATCAGAGCAAGCCGTTTTGGAATGTCGATCCCGGAACCAGTCATTGCAGCCGACTTTTGGCATGGGCAAGTGCATGGGCATTGGCATGGGCAAGTGCATGGGCAAGTGCATGGGCAAGTGCATGGGCCAGTGCATGGCAAGTGCATGGGATGGGCATGGGAAAGTTTGTTGGCATGAGCAAGTGACTATCAGCGACAGTATCACACTAGAAACATTTTTACACTCTTGCGGGTGTAAAATAAGTTTCTCTCCAGGCGAGCCCCATTAGGGTGCTGTTGCCTACACCCTAAGGGCGCCATTATAGCGCGCCAAACAACAACAAAAACAAACAAAAATGTTTCGGGTGTCAGGGTGCTAAGCCACATTATTACCCACCCATATGAGGGTCGGAAAGGTGTGCACTTTTCGTTTCCTACTTAGTTCGATGTCCAAGTTGGTGCTTGAGGTGTAAAGGGGTGTTTATACTCTCTTTTCTACTCTTTTCTCATCCATTGTTAATCCATGTAGGCTAGAACACCGGATTTTTCTTCTCGTTAGCCGTCCTGCCTTTCCGTTCTCCGTTCTCTCTCTCTCGTTATTTCACTCAGTATGGTAAATACACCTTTATTCAGGTCCTGGTTAAATACTGGCTATATCCAGGAAACCACACGAAAAATGCCCGGTTTCCTGGCTATATCTAGCACCTTAAGCGGGACCTGATTAAGAGTGTTCTAATCTGACTAAACAAACACCACATTATTCAACTCAGTAAAACTTAATAGAACTTAGTAAAACTTAATAAACTTAATAGAACGCTGGACGAGTGGCTACATGCTATTTTTTATTCCGAGATTCTTCTGCTCACACGAATGTAGCTACACTGCGACCGCGTCGTCTGTTGGCATTTTGTGACCCGACCGCGACTACGACCAATGCAGAGACGCCTGCCCTGCGGCCTCACTCTGCGGAGAAGCGCACGGCCTCCGACTGGATGACCGCTCAGCTGACCAATTTGAAGCTATGGTTCGCCGAGCTGCAGGAGGACTTCTCCGAGTGGCACCCCGTCGAGGTGACCGACCAACCGCCCAAGGACAACGAAGAGGCATTCTCGCTCAAATAGTGAGTGCTGCCCACTATATAACCTCGATATATATAGCGAAGGCATCGCATTAATAATAAAAGTAAGTCACACGGCCTCATGCATTTAGCTAAGACGACTGCAAGGCAAAAGCCATCTTTTTTCTTTTTTTCTCAGTCGATGTATTGGTTCTGCCCCAAAGCTCTCCGCACCCAACGTGATTTCGCACTGCCTCCGGGATCGGAGGAATTGGAAGCTTCTGCACCTCACGTTGTTTGCACTGCCTCCGTGATAGGCCCACCTTCGATCAAGCGATTATGTAATGTGATGACGTCATAATGTGACGTCATTGTGACGTCACGTATTTCGGCTATTGTTGACTTCATGGAGACGTCATCACATTATGATGATTTTTTGCATCGCTCGTGTTGACGTCGCCGACGGTCACTTTTCGCGTTCGATGATGCATAAAGGTCTGACCACAAGTACGCGTGGCAGCGCGTCAGCACGTAGCTTGTAACAGTCGCGCCCTCTCCCTATGGAGAGAGAGGGCGCGCAGCTTTGTGTAGCCGCGTGCCACCTCTCTTCACGGGAAGAGGGCGCGGCGCCGGGTCTACACGCCACGCGCTGACGCGCTGCAACGCGTACGTGTGGTCAGGTCTTAATTGTTAAGGTTTTACGTGCCAACACCACGGTATGATTATGAGGGACGCCATGGTGGAGGGCGCCGGAAATTTTGACCGTCTGGTGTTCTTTAACGTGCACCTAAATCGAAGAACACGGGCCTCTAGCATTTCGCTTCCATTAAAATGTGGCCGCCGCAGGGGTTTGTACCCGCAACCTTCGGGTCAGCAGTCGAGCACCATAACCACTAGACCACTGTGGCGGTTGTTGTGCATGTGTTTGTAAGTGTGCGTGTAAATATACATATGCAAAATGTAAAAGTTTCAGGGGGGGGGGGGTGACCCCCCAACCCCCCTCCCTTCCACAATTACACCCTTTCGCTCTCTTTACGTCGTTCGCGCTATGTATTTTGTATAAATGTTCGACTAAAACAAACTCGCCTATACTCCACTTCTACTCATTGCCCAACTTAATTCTATTTCTAATTCCATTTTTTTTTTTCACCCTGCAGCACCAAGGACACGCTGTTTCGATTCGGTAAGTGAGACTTCCTTGATACTGCCGTTGTACTTAGGAGGACCCTATAGATAGTGCGAGTTTGTTGGTTCATGATCTTGAGAAAATTTTTTCCAGCGCGACACAGACGAGCACGAAAGACCGAGAAACAATAAGACACAGACGAGCGTCTCTTGTTTTATTATTTCTCGGTCTTTCGTCCTCTTCTATATCGCGCTGGAAAAAAAGCTCGATGCCACTGTACTGTTTTACACGTCATAAAGTCTCAACGGCACTTGTAAACGTCGTGCAGTCTCAATTATGTGTCTCAGATAGGCTGGCCGAAGTTTCCATACTTAATCTATATTCGTCAAAGGCGCCTTGTCATCCTTGGCGTGTTAGTTCTAAAAGGGGGGAGGGGGTTAGTCGCTGACGTCACGTCATGTGGAGTCGCCGTCGGTACTTGTCATGTGCAAAAGAAGGAATTTGAAAAGAAATGAGCATGGCCATTCGCGCCTGTGTGAGGATCGAGAAAGTGCAGAAAAAGAGACAGCTCATGCTTGAAACCCTTTCTCGTTTTGTTCTTTTTCACAGCGTGCGTGGACTGTTCCCTGAGGGCGGTGCAGCACGAGTGCACAAAGCTTCTCCAGTGGAAGTCGCCACTGCAAACGCTCCTTGTCGTTGCGGTGAGTATTGCTTTTTCTTTTTGTCAAATTCATAAAATATTAGCCAGAACAAAAAAAGAGAAAAGCTCGAAAAGTATGTAACAAGCTACAGCCGCCCACGGTCACTCCAATATAGGAACTTTGGGGACGTCAAACACGGGATTATCAAGATAGGTTATCCTGTAGTTAACAGGAAAAACTCAGCATAAAATGCCGTGAATGAACGCGGTCAAACCAAGCTTGTCGAGCAGTAGCATCAACTACCGCGGAATGCATGCCGCGGCAGTGTCTCGCAAGTCGGCTTCCCCGCGCGGCAAGCAGTGGCACACACTGTCCACATTTGTCTTCGTATTACCGTTGCGGGAGTCACGTGACAGGAGTGGAGGTCTCGAGGCGCGCTCGCCCGCCGGCTCGCGGCTCTCGCCGACCCACGGAGAGGGATGCGCGGGAGAGGAGAAGAAACCGACACTGCGCATGCCCGTTGCGATGACGACGCACTAGCGAGGAGGAAGAAGAGGAAATTGACCTTAGCTGAGCTCCAAGGTCAAACGCATGCACAAAGGCGTCTTCTGTGCTGGTACCGGGAGAAAAATCATCTGTTGCTAGGCAAAGATCTGATACGCGTTTA
Organism: Rhipicephalus sanguineus; assembly: GCF_013339695.2. Lineage (NCBI taxonomy): Eukaryota > Metazoa > Arthropoda > Arachnida > Ixodida > Ixodidae > Rhipicephalus > Rhipicephalus sanguineus. The sequence goes on from NC_051181.1 coordinate 126,483,045, forward strand.
ATACGCGTTCTGCGCATGCCTTTGTCTGCATTACAATTTTTTTCAGCTTTGTAGAGCTATATTACATTGTTGTCATCCCCACTGTAATGCCATAATGTCATATATGTACCTAATGAATGAATGAATGAATGAATGAATGAATGAATGAATGAATGAATGAATGAATGAATTTCAGAACAACGCGTGGCTTTCTTTGTGCGCAGGCCATTCTCCACGGTCTCTGGAACGACTGCCTGCTCACTCTCATCTTTGTTGGAATCGCGTTGGGTCTCGTCAAGAACTACCTGAGCATGAAGTGAGTGTTCCGTTGCCTAGCAACGCTCATTCATCTCCGTGTTCATTTGGCATATGAAAATGACAACGAAAGTTCCGGACCGTCTGAGCGATAACTGTTGTACGCTACGTCAAATTAGTTCTGCGAAATCAGTTCTGCGGAAGTAACTGGATGGCAATATTTTTCCCGTCATGCTGTACGCTATATACACGCATAAGGCTCAATCAAAAACACAAAGCCCTTATTAGTCACCTTGTGGTAACTCGTGTAACGATTAAAATTTCCCCGCGAGACACACTGCAATTGTAGTCAGTTGTACTTTATCAATTAAATCTGCATTTTAGAAAATTTAAGAATGTTAAATGTAACATTGTGCATGAAAAAGGGAGCTACAAGTTTTTTGCGATGTTTTTTTTCCCCTCTCATTGTGTTTATTCTAAATATCGTATCGCGAGGATGCATACACGTAGGTGCCAGGATATTGTGAGGGCTAGGACAAGTCGCGACACTTAGCAAAGGTAAATGAAACAAACAAACAAACAAACAAGCAAACAAACAAACAAACAAACAAACAAACAAACAAACAAACAAACAAACAAACAAACAAACAAACAAACAAAAAGATTATGAACACTGCAGAGGATTTAAACGCGGAATTTCACGTCTGAGAGAAACGCACCGCCATTTATTATTGCTTTTAATTATTTTTTTTCTGTTAATATATCTTATGAATACTAGTAACGACCGCTCTTCACTCACAAAAATTTTCACTTCTCTTTCTACAGAGGCTTCCTCGGCGCAACCACGGAAGACGTTTTCACGGTGAGTTAAACGAACCTAGTTTTTATAAGCTCCGTATTGTCGATCGTACCCAAAAAAAAAAGAAAAAGAAAGAAAAAAAGAAAAATAAGGAAAGGAAAACCTTAAAATAACAGCGAAGCACGTATACTCTAAAGTTGAACAAACTTCACCGGAAACTATCGTGAAAACTTTCCAGGGAAGTTCTGGAGTTTCTCTTCGCTCCACAAGAGCCGAACGTACATAAAATCGATCAGTTCCTTCTTTCACTTAGTTATTTATTTTTATTTTTACCTTTTTTTTCCGCCGCAGACTGATCATAAGAAGCTCGGTATTGGCATGGGAATCGACAAGGTGCCCGCGATCATGTCCCTCAACATGAAGATAGCGGTAAGCACTTTTTTCGTTTTGGGAACCACGCGGTCCATTACCCTTCACCAGACATATACGAATAGAAAGTTCACAATCTTTGCTGCCCTTTCTGTCGCCTTTCAGAAAACGTTTCACGTGCTGTCGGACGCTTTCGACAAAGGACTAAGGTAAGCGCCACTTGCGCAATTCATATGGATTTTTTCTTTTTCTCTTTTTTTTTTTTTTGTCTCGCTGTAGTATTCATCTCGAATCGTTGAAGACACGCGTAGAGCTTTCACGGTTCCTCATATGGCCTCGCTCATCTGCATGGTGTCTCGAAAAGGGAAATAATACATGATCATCCTTTTTTTTCCTAAAACGAAATTTGAACTGCTGTAAATATTCTAATATTACTGTTGTCAGAAAACGAAGTTGACAGTCTACAGACTCTATATATGTCTGTATATATTTTGTAGAGCTGTGTTTCGAACGAATTTTCCTTCTACCTATAACGCTTAACCTGCAGACATTCGTCAACAAACATGGCAAAACTACGAGTTCAGTACATACTATACAAATATAGCTCGCGATAACTGTCTCGAAGCTTTTGATAGCCTTTCAAAGTCCCTTACAGAAATCATACATGTATTTCATCATACAGGCGAAGAAGCCTGCATGATGAAATACACGAAATTTCATTCATTCATTCATTCATTCATTCATTCATTCATTCATTCATTCATTCATTCATTCATTCATTCATTCATTCATTCTATGTACTAATCCTTATATGTGTACCTTACGCAGCTTGTGGACGTGGAGGAATCCAGCGGTAACGGTTAAAGTATTGGGCATCCTCGGCGTACTAGCGCTGTACTCAATGATCAGGCCGACGGCCGAGGTCATCAAAGTGCTCGGTAAGTGCCCTGGTCGCATATATGAGCACTCCATTTCAATGATGTGCTCTGAAATTTACCGCCCAAGAAATGTCGAAATTAAATTATTGCGGTCAAGTTTCGTGCTGTCCATCTGTATAATAAAGGTGCGCGTGCTCAGAGCAAATTTAAGGCACTACACCAGATAGACGAAATTCCCTTGTAACAGCATTTTTGAAGCTCTGTCATAACATATCTAAGCATTAATTGTCGGCACAAAGAACTCGGCATAAAACTTGAGTGAAATAACGAACAGTGCTTTTTTACAAGCATACCATCAAACATGCAAAATAAGCATACGTACAGTCAGCGCCAAAAGTTTAGGGGCCACGAGGCACAGGAAGAAAGCTGAATATTCCCGCTGTTATGGTATGCAACCTCGAATCTAGATGTCCGGCCTATTCTAAAACCTGCTAACAACATGTACTGTGCAGTTCGACCGAATGCAGTCACGTATTGCCGGGAAATTCGAAGTTTGCTGAGACCCGGTGATCTCTAAACTTCTGACGCCGACTGTATGTTGTTTGTCATCTTGTACACCACATAAAGTGCATTGTACATTTTCTCTCCCCCCCCCCCCTTCTCTATCTTCCTGTTAACCACTGTTTCGCCGCTATGCGTGGGATGGTCAAATTCTCTCAGTCAGTTTGGGCAGCTTTTCCTTTGCGCTTCAGCAACATTGTTGCAAAAAAGAAAAAAAAGAGAAAAAAAAGCAGAAAGAATTCAAATTTCTTTGTATTCCTTTTTCCCTGCGCTCATTGCAGCATCACAGCTGTATGTCTCAGCACACTCATTCACCTGAGTAGACTCGCGCAAACGAATGTGTCGTCCTCCTTCCTCCGCAGGCACGGGCCTGGTTCTGAAGGCCTTCGTCCTAGACTACGTCTTCGTGCGGTTCCCGCGTGTGCGCGCGAAGTACGACTTTGCGTGGATCCTGTGGAACGAGCTGCCCACGGGTCCCGAGATCGAGAAGCAGGCGCGCCAGAACAAGAAGAAGGAGAAGCTCTCCAAGAAGAAGTCCGACGTAAGCCCTTATTCTCACCGAGTTTATACTATAAAAGGAGGGGGGGGGACCAGGAACGCCGTATCTGTTCTGAACGTCGTTATATTTTGACAGCGTTCGGCATACTACACTCTAAGGGGGAAAAGAAAGAGTATAAGTTACTCCTTCCGGTGAATCCGGACTTGCCACGTATATGACTCTCTTTAAGGAGACACGCGAACTCCCTTTTGGTTTCCACTACTCTCCAACGAGAGTACAATGATTTCGAAAAAGAGTTCATGTGTCTCTTTAAAGAGAGTCATATACGTGGGAAGTCGGGAATCACAAAAGAGAGTCAAATGACTTTTTTTTTTTCTTAGAGTGTAGAGTCTGAGCGGCAATTCTGGTTCCTGGGATAGACATGGCGGTCACGCAGGATTCCGCAAATGTTGGCGCTTTGTGCCGATCAGAACCTTCTTCTGCAGCTGCCGGCCGGCGGTGACGCAAGTTAATGCTACCGTTGTCTTGGCAGCCCAGCTATAGACTCCCCATAAACAAAATCAAAATATTGTTTTTCATTCGTAAAAACTATGAAGTAATCGTGACGAGTGTTATACCAAACGCGTCACGGACAAGAAGACGAGACATTTCTGCGAAATTTGAGCAAGAACGGTAAGCGTAAAATAATGTTTTCCCAAGATTTTAAAGGCAATATGTGTGTCTTTCTACTTACTGATTACGGCGCTAGGACATGACTTTTTCGAGTCATTCACGCGCGGGAAGCCTTGCAACGCGGAGTCTTGTTTAGTTGTGTTTGTAATGAATGCTAACTTTATGTGCAGCCACCGCTGATCACGATCAACAACAACGCGAGCGAAAGTCGATCCCAGTCGCCCCTCTCCTTCCGTGGGGACGACATCGACGAAGTGCTCAGCAGCATCTTTGACATACCCACCTCGGAGATGTGCCTGCAAGGTACGGCAACGGCTGACGCATTCTTCAGTTCACCGTTTATACCGCGTTCTCACCGATACCGCGAGGACGCGGTATCGGCTCGTTGACTCATGCATGGGCTCTGTCTCGCGAAACACTGAACTCTCAACAGGTGTGGCGATGTAAGCATTTAAGTCTATCTCTCTTTTAATCTTTCGCAGGCTGGGAACAAGGCAGGAAGTGCACGCTGATCAAGAAGGAGCGTTCACTCACTTCAGCGTTCCGCAACGGTCGCCTCTACTTGACAGACCAGTGAGTATGAAGTTGTGAACTGCGTTCGTGTCATCGGTATTACTGCGCTATTACAACGGCAGAAAAGTCCTGTAGCTTTCTTGCTGCGAGGTCCACATCAAATGTAATGTAATTAAAAAGGGCATTTACGTTGGTTCACCAGTTGGATACCGTCCTTAAGAAGTCCGGTGTGGTCCCGGACTTCTCAGGCCCCAGACGACCGAAGCGCGACAGCCCATCGCCTCCGCCACTAAACAAATAGCCCCACTCATGCACTCGGCAATGTTCTCCGAAGGCGCGGTCGGCGCGGTCACCGGCCGTGCGGCTCATGACGTCACTCTGGAGCGCGCGTTCATTGGCGCAGGCGAACAAAGTTGTTTCCGACTATAGTTTAGCATAACTCGTAACCTGTCACCGTTCGCAACAGACACATGCAGCAATAGAAGTGTGCATGGTTCAACATTAGCCAACCGTAGCCTGATGGCGCCCCCCCTCCTCCCCCTCACTCGCCCCACGCCGCCGCATTTGGCGACCATAACAAAAGGAAGAAAACTCACTTGCGCAAACTGCATGATGTATCTTCAGTGAGAAACATTGATTGAAACTTCCGATATTTCACTGCAGTCGCAATGCTACGCAGGAAATGCAGTCAAACGCTTTCTATGGTGGTATATAACGCAGTTGTACATATGCACAGTCGATGTTCTCATAGCCCTTCTTCATAATTTCGGCTGGTATGTATGAGCTACCATGCGCTGCTTGGATGATAATAAGCTAGGACAACAAATATGCCCCCATTCCTTTCCCCAATGCACACGTATGCCTATGCTTGCAGCCAACGTTTTATCAAACTGCTTCCAGTTGTTACTTACGGTGACCTGAATATTGCAGTTGCGGCGCCCTTTAAAAATAAATAAATAAATAAATAAATAAATAAATAAATAAATAAATAAATGCCATTAATGCTCTTGCGCAGCTGTACTAAAAAAAAAAAAAGAAACACCGTTCACCGAAGTTTACTTCCCTGCAATAGGTTTCCTTATGCGGAGAAGCCCACTTCTGTACCTTGATCAAGGGTAGGAATCGCTATCAACGGAGTCTTTCAAAGCATTGAAGGACTCTGGTATCACTTTCTGGAACGCATCTGACGGGGCGCAGCGTCCGGCCAGAACACTAAGTTGTTCCACAAGAAGTTCCTCAAAGATGATCCTCTGTCAAATTGCGCCGTATTCCCAGCTTCAATTGACTCGCGTGGCGGCTACGTCCTCTATAATTGGCTCTGAATGCAAAGATCATGAAAGTAAGCAACACAGCTGAATTCCAAAATGTATGTATCAGCTTGACCTGTGAAATCTCGAAAAACTGTGTATATACACGGCTGTCTTTTGTATGCTGCTTTCGTTTACTTTTGCAAACGAATATACATCTGCTGTAGCTATATTACAAAAACGTACGCTAATAGGTTGCTAAAATGTTGCTGCCGAACAAGCCGCAATCACTGCGCGTAATGTAATGTTGTTGGTGCAAAACTGACTATATATAAATTTTCAAGTGCACCAAGTTTGCTAACGTGTCTGTGCGTTTTTTTTTGAACTGCAGCTACTTGCTTTTCCTGCGGTACAAGACGCAGCATCCGAAGAATCTCACCATTCATCTCTCGCAGATTTCCAAACTCGAAAAGGTGAGTTGTCCCTACATAAACACGTCTTCACCCCCATTTGATATCGCTACGACTGTGCTCAAAGGGACATCTAAGTGCAGTGCTGAGCATATCTAGACTCAAGAACTATTATTCGAGAACTCGTTACCACGTTTATAGGCTCATTGTTATAAAACAAGGTCCAACCAAACCAACTTGCAGTCCTGTACCCGAACAAGGCTAAAGTTTCACCTTTGAATTTTGCGCCAAACCCCAGCATCAGCATGTCAGTGTGATGTCACAGATTTCAGTCCTATCTTTTCGTAGTACATCCACATTAGCTCTATGAAATCACTCAAAAGCTTTCAGATTATGTATCCAGCACCTGTAGAACGCAATCTAATTAACTTTTATCAATAAATAATTATGTAGACCCTAGCGGGCACCGTAAACATCCATGACATCACTGCAAGCACAAGTGGGAACTTCCAAGGCAGCATCGCGCATCATCAGCTGCATTTTCCTTTTCACACGTTTTCCGACTTGCACGTTTCTCGCCACAGGTACGGAACATTTGGTAAAGTGGAAGGGTAATTAACTCACACGAGCGACGTCATTTTCTTTTGTGCCATATTGGAAGTAATGAACCAACCATAAATGAAAACTTTGTTTCCCGTCTTTCAGGGAAAGCCAACATCGTGGATATCCGGCGATGGAACTTCCCTCATCGTGACAATGAAGAGTGGTGAAGTAAGTCGTTTGTGTACGGCACGTTCCGTCTTGCTAATTGCTAACATTTAGCACAAGACTACATATTAACAAGGGAGGCACAAACAGCATAGGCATGCTCTGTCGATCTCCTATCTATCACCAGGGCTTCTTATAGACCCTTTCTGATCGAACGCTGATGAGTGGCTAACCAACCAAGCATCCAATTCGTTTTGTATAATGCTTACAATACAATTTACTGCAACTCAGCAAGCTTCAGGTAGTCACCTACTTGAACGAATAAGCTAACAGTTGTATGAAATGAAAGCTAATTCATTTAGCAAATAACCGGGACGTCAATCCTCAGCGAACCAGAAAGTTAGATGTGCAAAGCTGTGCGTAAACCAAGTCTGCCCATTTTTATTAAAACATTTATCTTATGTACACACGACGGCAAAAGCTAACGGGACACGAGGTTTGTTGAAAAAGCCGAATTCTCACTTAACCTGGGAACATTTACATGAAATAAGCTCAAGCCAGTGGTTAATCATTGCCAAAGCTGAAACAAGTAAATACCGCATAGCCTATGCCCTTTTAACTTTTGTCGCCAGAGGTATTTTATGGCTTACCTACACATGCTTGACGCACAAACTAAATGGTCCCATGTTTGTAAGGGCAGCCACTCATCTGATGTGTTATTAATGACAACTTCACCATCCACTTCACTCTGTCCTTTAAGACTGTAAACCATTCCTCAAATGTTTTTTGTATGCACCTAGGTGTGCACAAAGTCTACTGTATGTTGAAAATAAGTAAGCCCTCTTGCTTTGCATCATTGCAGGTGTACACCTTTGGCACCGTCGCAAACCGCGACGAAACGTTCAAGAGCATCGTTGAACAGGGGATGCAAAACAACTGCAAGTGGGCGTCCATAGCCGATCTCCTGCAAACCAAGACAAGCTAATCGACTCCCCACTACGAGGCCTTGTGCACGCATTCCATGCACGAAATCATTTGTACATATGGTCATCGTCATAGTCAAAACTCTGCGATACCACCCATAAGTCTCAAATGTCTTTTTTCAGCCCGTGCAGAGTTGCGTTTGTAGATCGCCTAGTCAGTTGCTGTAAATAGCCGCAAATGTGTCAAGGCGAGTGCCGGCACCGCGTAACGAGCCAACAGAGAGATTATACAGTGTACATAGAAAATGAGAACTTCGGCCCCAGCGCAAATTATACAAATGTGCTGGGTTAGGCTCTGTGACCGCTTGAGACCTTTGTGTAACTATGCAAAGGCATCTACAAGCACAAGCATTCACAGATCAAGTTGTTGCACACTGTTCCTCGCATGTGTCACTTTTCTTGTTGGTTGCGAAATGTTGGCGTACTACCAGTGCAACCGTTCTTCGCGTAATTGCACCGAATTGCCTTCCAAACTGAAAATGTGAAGAGGACAGCCACCAGTTCTCTGTTTACAGCCAATGTGTCCTTTAAAAAAAAAGCGACGCTTACCAGACACATGTGACAGTGTGAGCAAAATGCAATGTGTGATATGCGAGCAGCATCTCTTTTACCTCTTCGTTTACTATAAGAACAATGGGCATATGTTTTGAAGCTATTTTATGAGGAAGGAAACACCTTTACCTCGGTTGTTGAAGATTTTGAGTCATTTATTTGCTACTGTTGCTTTTTTTTTCATGATTCAACGCAATAAACTTGTACATCAATGTGTGAAATTTCTTGTCTATGGTGGGTACTTGCCCAATGCCAAGATCAGCAGTCACATGTCAAAGCATAGTTTGAATGTAACTCTTAGTTCATTTGTTGCAACATTCTCGCAATGAATAATAAATGGCTGGATTTTACACCATTTTAGAGTCGTCTCTATGCTGAACAGCGCACAAAAGCAAATAGGTGAGTGAACATGCTCCAATATCAATTGAAGATCAACCACAAAATTAAGCTGATCTCTAGCAGGTTCCACAGAAGGATAAGTAATCTTAGAAGCTAGAAAGATTGCACTAACACGGACAAAAACAGTCCTGTTTGCCCAATGTAACAATCACAGTTAAATTACTTTGCTTTTGCCGCTGCCACCGAAAACTCCGACATATGTCCATGCCGATCTTGCTTAGCAGTACTTAATTCTTTCCATTTTCTCTGCAATTGGTAGCGCCTAGCAATAATTCAAACTCGTACAGCTTTTCAGAGTGTGAAAGGATCATTAAAAAATGGCCTGTACGGTTTGCATAGTGCACAGCGATTGACTCGGCAACACTGTACTACAGCTGTACAAGTCCCCATCAAAGTATGTTCTAGACAGTTCCGAGCGCTCCTGCTAACCTAGTTAGTAACAAAAACTGAGCAGAAATATAAACCTTAAAACTTTAATTTGCATCTGTCACACATTCAACACATGACAGTCACTTAATTCAAACGACGCTTGCGGTTAACTTTGATATTTCTGACTTCCTGAAGTGGAGACTCAAAGCTCGGGGACCAGAGAACAACCACTAAGCATAAGCAGTCGATATGTGCTTCCGCAGTTTAAAATTCAAGCTGTTGGCCACTAGTGTGAGTGCATCACAAACTGGTTACATTGTAAGAATGCATGCAAGCATATACCACGGAATCAAACACACTGATCTTCTGCATTTTTGTTTACATTCCTAAAATGTAAAGACCCCCTCCCAATAAACCCTTGACGAATTCTTTTAGGTCATAAATCCAGCCTTCCATTCTAAAACCTCTCTCTGAAAGTGTTGAATAGCCTCAAGTCTGCATATCACTTCATTATGCTTTGTTCAAGGCAAGTATTGTAACCATGTCTTTCGATCACTGTATTCAAGCTACACGTAATCAGACCTATACTCAACAGTCTTTGGGAGATTAGTTCTGAACCAAGGAAAGTCAACCACCACGAAAGCACTGCATGTTGGCTTTTCTTTGGCTTCACAAATAGTTTGCAACAACAAAAATATACAATGTAAGCATGAGTGACAGAAGCAAGTATGCGAACATCTATAAAAAGGGATGTGCAAGATAGCATGTGCACTATTACGTGTTCTTATAGAGACCTCGCCAGTTCAATAGCTACATGTCTGATATGAAACACACTTGCCATAGAACAAACGGAACAGCGACAAGTGACCTCTAGTTATGTTAATTGAAACTGGGCAGTGACTGGAAGATATGTCATTAAGCCTCTCTGTTATGTTCCCGGTGCCGGAACAGCAATATCTTCCGTACTGTACTAGACAATCAGTTCAGCACTTTCACTTTGTCTCACTCAACGACAGTATGCAGTTAAAATGCTTCAGGCTGAAATTTAGACAACTGTCCTTAGTGACCAAATAAGTACATTTAATCAATTCACAAAGGAATTCACAAACAAGACAAAGGTCACTACAATGCACTAAAGCATGCAATGCTAAAAAAAAAAGTCATCTGTTCTAAGGATGTCCTACAAGTGTCTGAAAAACAACACATTTTTATCAACTAGAATCTCCTTTTGTAATACCGTGCGATCTCGTATAAACAATAAAGGATGTACTCTTATGATGTGCGTTGATACTGTAGTTTTTTTTCTTAACTAATGCACCTAGAATGGACAAGACTGTTCACAAACCTACAGAGTGTTTTTTGACTACTCAAGAATGTGAAGTAAAATTAGACTAAAAAATAAATAAAATAAAGCTTCACTGATGAAGCTTTACATACTCTGAAAAAAAAAAAAAAGGTAAGCAGATCCAAGCTGAAGGCAGAAGAAAGAACCTTGTTTACAACGATATTACACAACAAGGCACTATTTTTAAAGATATAAAATAGGGAGTTGCTTGAGTAGCGGAACACGAATGCACATTCGAATGCAGATTGGCAATAAAGATGCAAAAGCAACAAAATGAGAGACAATAAGAAAATGACTCCAAGAATGTTGGACAAGTTTTCTTTATCAGATCGAAAGCGACGAACAGCAATAACATGGAATTACAGCCGCATCCTGAATCAATTGAAAAACAACTTCAAGGCAAAAAAATCTGAAAATGTTGCAAAACTGATCCAAATCAATAAAATAAAAAAAAACAGCATGCATGCAACAAAAGTAAGTACTACAATGCAACAAGTGGTACAGTGAAGTTACCACTTCCATTGCGGAGCGTTGTTTAATAAGGGCAGGAGTCTTACTGTAAGTTCTTTCATGTTGCAAGTGAGAAAGTAATTACCAAGACTGCAGAACACTGTACTGCAATCACACGTCGCACAACATTATATTAAGCGAGCATAGGTACTGAAATCACATTATGCTAACAAAAATGGATGCATAAGCGTGTGGCAAACGCACATAACGTAAAACATAGTCTCTACAAACGTCAACCGTACCGTATTGCCCGTTGAATCACAAAATCAAAAAAAGCTACGACTGACTGAACCGAAGCTAGAACTCGACCTTCATGAAGGCAGAGCACAACCAAGATATATATGTATATATATCACAGTATCGACAGAATCAACAGCAACAGTTCTAAAAAATCAGACTCAACAAATGCGACAGGAAGTCTTCGGTTCGCGAGCTTTTTTTGATCATACAATAATCAAACACGTGAAACTCTGCAACTGAGATTACTGAATGCTGTAAAAACGGAATTTTATCACTGAACACTTAAGCAGAGCTGGAAGTTTGCTGCAGTGCTGCCTCAGTAACAGCGAAGACGCAAAAGTCACGAATAAACTTTTCAACTTATGGAAAAGACATGTACAGCCTTACGGCAGCCTTCCTCAAGGTAACTGATAAAGACTGCAGAAAAATGCGCTACAGTTTTCGTGTGCTGTTCAGCACAGTTTAAAAGAATAGTCGTAGATGCAAGACAACTGCACTGACTTTTAAAAACCACTGAAGACAATGCCAATTATACATGGTTCGGAAGCATGACGTGTGTGACCCGATGGAAAGTTAAAAAATATTCAGAAAAGGCCAAATCAAAAGTGGCAGTGTGCTAACAGCGCACGTGCCCCTTGCAAAATGGCTGGCACCAATCGATAATAAAGTACATGATAAAAAAAGAAAGCATTCCCAGTTGCGTGGGTTTCACATGACTGAAGTGATGTGCGTATGAAAAACTGCATCGTCAGAAAAATAGGATTACAGATAGAATGAACGTATTTATGAAGTTTTTTTTTTCTTCCGGCTAGAGTAAGAAACGTAATTTTCAACATTCCATGCTGTAACATATCATTAAGCAGGAGGGGAAAGCAACAGGTCTTGCTTCTTCTGAATTCATAGAAACAAACACAGCGAACACAACAAAAACAAGCTCACTTCAATGAATAAACCCAAAACACAAGCAATTAATCAGCAACCAAACCTGGAATAATACAAACGTCGCGAAAGTTTGCCAAAAATAAAATGTCGTGCGCACACATTCTGCAGCACAATATCGCTACCAGAACCACCAGTGCACCAATGAAAAACTAATGCATCTTCAATTTAACAGCGATGTATCTATCTGCAAATATCCTTGAAACTTAATGAATTCGAATTTGATATCAGAATAATCCGTATATTGCATGAGTGTTCGTAAACACGTAAGTAATGAAAACATGAACATATTGCTGGCTAGTGTTTTACATCTAAAAAATGGCAAGAATCGTATTGCAACACTAACATTCACCATACTTACAACTTATACGAAATCCCTAAGTACGTACAGACAAGCTTGTAAACAGGCAGCTTGAATGAAATCTGCAGTGTACTAAATTCCCCAAATCAATATTTTACATTAAATGCTTTTCCAAGCCTACTTCCACAGTCCTATTAAAGAATGATTTTGGTCAATTGAGAGAAAAAAAAAAAAAGTACCTACAAAATGAAACAGTTAAACACGTTTTACGTTGCAAGGTCACAGCAAAACGTCGCATTTATGAAGAAAGACTCAATCAATACTCGCGTGAAATCCTGAGAGCAGGTATTGTAAGAAGTGGCCCGCTATGCATATGGGTGCATTTTCACCGAATGCAGTTGCTGTCCCAATATTATTTTGATAAAGAGTAGGCATGACAGAAAAAGTCTTACAATGAAAAGTGCGCAAGAAAAATCAAAACAGCCTTTACTACTCGTATTCATTAAACTAGCCATCTTGAATGAATCCCCTACCCACAAAAACGAACTCAAAAAGAACAAAAAAGAAAAGCCACAGTAGAAGGGCACGTAGATGCAATGGAATAAGTGCTTTTCTTACTGGAAAAGGTGTGTGAAAAATATCAGTGCATTCTTCACTACAAAATGTCGTGGCCTAACTGCGGATGTCTAGCATACGTAGACAATGACCTGTTTGTACTTTTCAATCAGACACACATCGCAAGTGAGGCGTAACGGAAGAAGGGACAACAAAATATGAATACAAAATGAGAAAAAAAGAGTCTCAGTAGGGGGCCCAAGGTTAATCCACGAAAAGACAACAGACCAACAACGCTTCTTTCAATCTGGTCTTCTCATCCCTTCATCTTGAGAAGACTGGTCAGCGTCCGTAAGGTCAGAACAACAAGCAAACAACCGTCGAAGTTTTAAATCTCTCGCGTTATTCCGAGCACCGCTCAAGAATGGTCGCCAGCGAACTTAGTTTCAAGAAGCCGTGCAGCTGCCCACAAAACCCTACCCTACCAAACCCTACCCTACAGCTCAGCACTCGCATCGCCGCGACTAAGGGCTGTAGACGGCACATTCTTTTGTCCTTCCATTTCTCTACCAGTGCACAACCTCAGTGGTGGATGTTTAAGAGGAAACCCGTGAAATGCTGAGGCTTTTTCGCCGCGGTCAGCAGCGCAGACAAGCGAGCCAACGACGACACCCTGACAATGCTAAGACGACGATGGCAGGCTGAGGTGATGTAACGTCTCGGCTTGAGTCTTCAGCTGGCTAAACTCGTCCTGTATGACGTCTGTTATCTTCTTTCTCTGCTCCATCTAAAGAAGAAACAAAATGAATGAATGAATGACATGAATGAATCCAGAATGCATCTGAATCCATAGCCATCGGCTAGCTACCCCACCCATCACAAAGGCAAGGCCACATCACGACTGACCTCCTCTTTAAGTAGTTCATCACCATCAGCGGTAGCCTAGCCATAGCTTTCTTCATGGCTGGGCTAGAGCAGTTGCTTTTGTAGTCTCGACAGCAGCGCACAGACTGTCATGACTGCTGTTTGACATGATCTTATGACTGTCTTGTTTAGTCTGTTTTTATAAACAACGAAGTGCCCGTATTATCGCATGGCACGTTTGCAACATACTTCTCGAATTGCAAAACAGACCCCTCTGTGTTTTGATAAATGAGTTCACCCCTGACAACTGCGTTACTAAGAGACCTCCGAATGTAGTCAACCTAATGATGTACTCAAAAAGTCAAAAAAAGTCAATGAAATTTTTACATTACTAAACCCCTGCTTTCGAAGTTCAGTACTTCAGTTTGCTATAGGCTTTCAGGAGGACACCCTTCCAGCTCATTCTGTGACTGTGGTATGCGTTCCAAGCAAGCCTTGTGTTTGTTAGTGAGGCGTACTAATTTAGCAGCTTTAAAAGTGCTGTTCTATTTCTCAGCTGATTTAGGTACATTAATGATTCCCATGCAAAAGCACAGCTGTAGTGCATACTTTCTTCAGCAACACTAACAAAAACAGAATGAAGCTACACTATATTATAACTTCTACAGCATATGCAACATTTAATGATGAAGCAGCGTCTAACGACCAGCTCCAAAAGCTTCCCTACAAAGTACCGAGATGAGCTGCTAGCACATGTTCTTAGCATAAGAATGATAGCCGTTGTTCTGGTTCCAAATCGTTCATGCACCCAATCGTACGTTGGGTGCTTGAGTGACTCTTGTGCGTGATGCAGTGGTAAAGGACATAACAAGTATGCAAGACCGCAAGCCCACTAAATGACAATCACAAGGAGCTAAAGTGAGATGAAGGCCATTATTTTCTTAGCAGCTGTATACAGGCTAATGTTTGCGTCATAGTGTCTGTCCGTCTTGGTGTAGTGTTCTGAATCTTATCAATGAGTGACAGCTAATTCAGCTAATGACCTAGTGAATGAACACATTATGTCATAGACCTCTGCACATTCACTATAGATGGTCAGATTGAGGATGTGCAGCCTGTCATCACAATTGTATTCCCAATGCAAAAATACTAAAAAGCACAGAAATCTGTGATGAAGTACCAGTGAAAAAGAAAAGAGGAAGAAGAAGAAGAAGAAAGAAAACTGAACTTTACTTTTTCTTCTAATAACGACCTGTGATTCAAGAGAGGGGACACTGGTCTTTGAAGATGCAAAACCTTGAAAAAATTAATTTTTTGAAAACAGCATTTTTGTAACATAAAGGCATTGCCGCAAGTACTGACCAAGTTTCTTACACCTTGAATTGACATTTCGTCCACAGCAGCACTTTACACTGAAACCTCGATATAACAAACACGGATATAACGAAATATCGGTTATAACGAAGTAAATGAAAAATAGTCTTGTAATACAGAGTGTTAGGAATATACGTTTATAACGAATTTTCGGATATAACGAAGTTATTTTCGTGTAAGATGTAACTTTGTTATAATGAGGTTTGAGTGTATATAAAAAGAAAAGCAGGCTATATTTTAAATGAACAAAAATGGAGCTTTTCATGCCATTAGGCTGTTGAATGATGTATGCTGCAGCAGTAGGCACGCAAGTTATATCCCTGGTGGCTACTAATCATCTAACGAAAAAAGTTTAACATATCGTGTTACATGAGGTTCAAAAGCAGCATTATTTGTGTTTCTCCATGTTATCAAAACCTGAATTTTTTACTCTTTGCAACCTATCGGGTGTGGTTTTTCAGTAATCAAAGCACCTAGAATCATAATTCTTGTTGCACTACTGAGCTCCCACAGGGATAGGAGCAGATTTTTGTATTGCAGTTTTCATGTTTTAATGCAATAGCGTTAAAGAGCTCGTTTCTCAGAAATTCTGCTGCTGGCGTCGGTGTCTTTGGTTGTGAGCCAAAAATCATCATCTCGTCCGTGACTGAAAAATCAAGAAAGCTGCGAATAAAATAAATAATAAAAATGTTGGGTCCGAGTGAGAATCGAACCCAAGCCGCCTGTGTGTCAAGCACGTGTTCTACCACACAGCTACGCCTCTGCTTGGAACTGCACTGAAAGTTACTTCCATGCTACACAAAATACATGTCCTGTATACAGGCGTCACGGTACGAGATGTAATATAGCAGTAATATTGCGTGGTACAAGCGTACATTGCTATCGGGCGTCACACCATGTGAATATCATAATGACTTGGCGGTTTAAAACCAGCCACCCATTACAAAAGGCACACACATTACTGCGCGTATTCCCTCAAGATCACGTAGTGGGTGCACCGCAGCTTCGAAAAGTTCCTCGCGCATAATTGCTCCTGGTTTAAAGCAGGCTACCCATTACATAAAACACACCTTAGTGCGCTCATTCTGTTACACACACGTAGTGGGTGCACTGATACTTTGAAAAAACTCTTAAACAACATACAATAAGAATTATGCACTAAGTGGTCGAAGTAAGCCCTAGGGGCAGGATATCGCTATCGCGTTCAACTCTTAGAGGCGAAGCTTAAGCGTCCCCCAATTTTTTTAATTGTCCATGCAATAAACAACTAATTAGCTACATTTTAAACAGAAAGCTTTGATATGCTGTATAACTGTTAATAGTTTGCATATCAAAAAAGTATTCCTACCACTGTGAAGCTTATGTTTCCTAGTATCCGGCTAAGTGCCTAAAGCAAGATTTCGATGAGTGCTTCTTGCTCCATTGTTTCCAGAAACAACGCTAGGTTATATTTGCAAAATAATTGGATATTTGGAATCGGCAAAGAAAACTAAACAAGACTGTGCACTTTCATTAAATTTGGTAACGGGGATCTTGATTTTTAAAAACTTACTTCCGCCCTTAACACCAATAAACTCTCATAGAATAATTTATCAGTCTTGATTTACAGTTTTAACTTAGCGTCCTTTAAAATTTAGCACTGAAGAAAAGTGGTCATCCCTCTATAACAACAACCACCAATGATGCAGAAAAGAACAAAAAAGGTAGTGCAAGAATTTCTTTGAATGCATGGGGCTTCAGCAATGTGCAAAGCCCCCAAACAAAAAATGCATAGCCGATGCAAAATTCCAGTGCAAGGGAGACAACAAAAAATGTTGGCCTGTCAAGTACATGAAGACATTTGCGTTCCAACAAAAAGGTCACATGATTGAACTGTCTTTTAATGACCTAGGTCTAAGAAATTTCACAAACACACAGGAGCTGCAAACACATCCACGTCAATCTCAAAGCCTTGCCACATGACCACCAACCACACTGAAATTGCGTATTTCAATCCAAGGTCAGGGAACCGCAGAATTATGATCCTGCATTATACAACATCCTTACCGCACTCTTATTTTCTTTCTTCATGGTGCTCCGGAGGCAGGTGAAGTCAATGGGGTTTCCAATTAGAATGGTCACCAACTACAAATAGAAAAAAACAACAAAACAGGGTGCTTATTTGGAGAAAGAAGAAGGCCTCTCTTTTTAAGAAAATTTGTGGCAAATTACACTGAGAAAGCGCTACAGAGAATTGAGCTAGTTGGCAGGGGGTCATCGTGAAATGAAGGGACACAAGAGAAGAGAATGAGAACACAACTGCCAGAGATGGAACACCCCCCCCCCCTGCCGGCTACAGCAATGCCGAGGTAGTCAAAACTGATCCGTGCATGCCTCATACGATCATATTGTCACTTTGGCATGTTAACCCCCAGAATTTGTTTTTCTTTTGAACCGAAATTCAGATTTCAACAACCGAAGACTGTGCTCACCGCTACCACTGTGCTTTGGATGTTACTTGCTTTTGCAGGGCCCAAGTATGCCACATAAAGTGCTCATTCTTTAAATAATTCTTTGGCTGCACCATTATTTGGTGTCGTGACAGTGATACAACATAGTAATACATTCCAAGTTGAAAGCTTCATACCGTACTGAAGAACGCCCACTTAGTACTTACAATAGATTGCCAATTTTCTTAATAATCCAGCCACATCATTTTTCTGCTCGTCTTACACTAATTCATCAACTCACACTTAGCAGCAGAATACCACAGCCCTCTTTCTGAGAAATCCTCTATTCTTAATACAAGTTTTGTTAGCATACTAAAGAACATACCTGTCCCCACTGTGGTACATAGGGCTCCTTGTTTGGCAAAACATTGTTCATGCCTGAAAGCAAGAAAGACATTTATTACATTCATTTACAACTGGGCCGTTGGCACAGCTATATTGACTTGCAGCACTCACCAACATGCCAGAATGGAATGACTATGGGACACTTCTTGCTTTCCGCAATTAGTCTGCCAACACCTGAAAGTAATCAAATGGGAAGGTGACTCTCACAGACACTGATAACTGCAAGTCAGAAATGTGACATTACCAGCTTAACGAACGTAGACAGAGAACACACAGACAAGACACATGGGGAATTTTATACTACCACACGCATTTACTAACAATTACACAGTTTTGTCATGCTGAAGCAAGATACCATACAAATATAACGAGTCATCATCATCATCAAATCAGCCTCACTACGCCCACTGCAGGGTAAGAGGCTTCTCTCCCATGTTTCTTGAAGAAACTGTGCTTGCTACAGCCACACTATCCGTACAAACTTCTTAGCCCCATCAGTTCACCTAACTTTCTGGGCAGATCAAGAATGTAAACCAGTAATCGGAAGGAAAACAAGAACATATCACATTAGATACCGTTAGCATATCACTAGCGTCCTCCGAGGGAAGTGCTGTTTATGCGCAGGCCAGAGAGCTGGGGCGGCGCCATGAGGAGGAACAGGGGGGAGGGGGCGCCCCCCCAAGAGCAAACATCTTCAAAACTACCAGCATTACTAATACTTATTCTACATGCAGTTTTGTACTGTAATTTTTTTTTAGTTCTAGCTGCTTTTGGTGCAGAGATATTAACACTTGCAGAGTGCAAGGAATCATCTGCACATCATTGAAAGAGTGCTACTTTAGCGAGAACTTAGCCTCTAATGCACTTTAGTGGCACGCAATACATTGATTTTGTGGCAATAACATTGCTCCCCGACGTAAGAAACCTTGTAAATTTGTGCAGAAAGAGTTAAAAATTTCAATAGCAAATTTTAAAAATACGACTTCATCGCTACCTCTGATCTCAGGCCAGGCTGCTCAGTTAAACCTTTAGTGCAGTAGAATGCAATTACAGCTGAGGTCCAAACAAAAGGGGGAAAAATGAAGGCTTGAAGTGATTAGAAGTCACTGAACAAGAAATGTCGTTGGAGCCAACGTTTCAATGAGGGGACTTGTCTTCTTAAAGTTGAGGGGAATACATGACTGACTGATAACCACAGGCTCGACAACGTCAATTCATGCAGTCGTGAGTCAACAAACAGTTGCAAAACATAACATCACGATGATGACACACTCAGCTCACTGTTCGTAACAGAGAAAATTCCTAACATAAAAACAGAAAGGGTAGGGACTTGAGTGATACTACAAGGCAATCTCATTCATTATAATACAATGCCTAAGAAATACGAGAATCGACACAATGGGAACTGAAAGAGCCAGCCTGTAAACCCATTAATGAACACCACGTCCCTCTACTACCAGCCACCTGCAGCACGAAATAAATGCAACAAGCACGCACCCCACTTGAGTCGCAGGAACTCTTGAGTGACCATGTTGACCTTTCCCTCGGGGAAGATGTGGACCCACATGCCGCGGTTGAGCAGTTCGATGCAGTAGTCCATGCCCTTCTGGAAGACACCCTCCCCACGGCACACTGGCACCGTCTTGCCCAGCGCGAAGAATCGCGAATGCAGCTCGTTCGTGAAGCAGATGTCGTGTGCCGCCACGCTCCAGCGCATGCACTTCTGTCGGAATAAGTGCTTCAGCTCCAGCATTCCTGCAAGACCGTGCAAGGGGCTTAGATTAGTGACACAGGTGCAATGCTGAAATGCAGATGAGAATGCTTGTGGCTATGATGTCATAGGGCTAGCTGCCGTCAACCCACTAGAACAATGCGCAAGCTTAACGGTCAAGTAATACTGTTCTGCTTGGAAAGATAAAAGAACCTTGAAAGGGGGGTGTCGCTAGAGCCAACATTTCGACAAGTGGTCTTGTCTTCTTCAAGGCAGCAACTCTGCCTCGAAGAAGGCAAGACCACTCTGTTGGCTCTAGCGATGCCTCCCGTTTTTGCGTTCTGTTTGGAGTCGGAGGTGATGCCAAAATTTTTTTTCCCGAGGAAGGCAGCTGCAATGAACATAGCACCTTCAGTGGGCAGGAACAGCACCGAAGGAACTAGTTACAGGGTAAGTTTTCTGGTGTTCTAAGGTGGGTGGTGAGGGGTCAGGTTAAAATTTCAGGGAAGCATCTGCCCCCTGTCCCCTCCTTCCCCCATCCTTTTGTTGTAGGTATTTGCTTGGAGTACATTTGTTGTTCTGCTTTACAGCTAAAAAATGTGTTGCAGGCCCTAGTGGGCTTAAAAATGGCAAATGTTCCTGTCTGTAGTAACGTTCTGCATACAATTTTTTTTCATTCAGAACCAATGATAGTACCTGTTACGGAACTGCCCATTAACAAGCGATGTACGAACACCACATAAGCAAATTAACATATGAAAAGCCCAAGAGTCAAATAACAAAGGCACACTAAGAACCCCTCTGATTTAACCATTCAAAAAGAAAAAGAGGTTAGGAATGACGTTGTGCACATTATATCACTCTTATCTCACCCCAAATGAAAGGGTCATCAAGGCAAGAGTGGTGGTTGCAGACAGTGATCAGCGGAACATCCTTCGGTCGGTTTTCAATGGCATCGATGAGGATCTCCTTGTTGTACACATTCACTGTGTTGAACCAGCCTTGAATCAAGAGAAAAGAAAGTACACGTCAAATTCAGCGAGCATGAAACACAATGACTCGTAAGAAGGGCAATCGGGTTGCGAGGGTTTTAGGGCGAGGATGTGAAGTGCACGAGGATTCACACAGTGGACAAAAGCCTACTACGGGATTGCATAAAAAAAAAAGCAAGCTAGGTAGCAGAGATGGGGATGCTGATGAAGGTGTGTTGCAAAAGCTGCATTTCGTACTATCCAGGCAAGCACATTGATAACTTCAAAAAAGTAACAGAAAGCCAAGGGCTTGCCTACTTTTGCTTGGCTCCCGATGCATCTACCGCTCTTTATAGATGAACCTAAAAAGGCATGTCTACACCTTATTTTCGAATTCATATTTTTTACTGCCAAGAAATTTAGGTATACTGACTTTAAACTACAGTGTGGTCTCGCAGTAATTTGCAGTGCACTACTGTGAAGCAATACAGCGATTCAACAGTGTAGAGCAGTGAAAGTAGCGACAATAAAAAGACCCCTTTATAATAATTTGCTTTGCGACTGTTGAACATTGTTGCATGGGCCTTTCTTTGCGTGTTATAAACACAACTTTTTCTAAACGTCGGTAAGCACGAGTGAATGTTACGTGCCGAGGCAGATGACCCGTGCAAAAATATGTTTAATGTCTGAGCATTTGCATATACGTGCGGCACAAAAAAATAGACCCACGCATCCAAATGGTTACGTAGGTGGGACAAAAATGGTGTGCTAAATAACAACATCAATACTTCACAATGCAGTATCAAGCAGAAGCTTCAGCTGCATGTTGGTCGTGTGCTTTACATGCAAGCGTGCAAAGATGTGACATCTACTGCGACTTTCATAATGCAATATATTTTGTGTATTTAAGAAAATAACTGCGTAATATGACAGTGCTATAACGCTGATAGAAAAAAGGCAATGTTCGGACTTCCTATGAAAGATTTGAAAGTAAACGCAAGCATGCATTCCATGCAATGAAATGCACTGCATTGCTTCAAGCTATGTGTGTTTTGCATGCTTCCTGCTTTGCGCACGCTGTACACACACTAAAGGATATTGCTCCAACAAACAGGTGATTTAGACATGCATTCAAGGTTTAAGCCAAGGCTGAACACATTCTACAAATGTAAGCTCAAGAACATGCCTTGCATGATAACTAATGGTACAAAGAGTGTGCTTCAACGCATAACCCACATAGAAACTGCTACCCAAGGCCAGCATTTTAACCAAGGTTTAATGAATTCCGAAAAACAGCTGAACAGCGTGCCCTGCATGCAGGGGCGTAGCCAGAAATTTTTTTCGGGGGGGTTCAACCATACTTTATGTATGTTCGCGCGTGCGTTTGTATGTGTGCGTGCCTATATACGCAAGCAAAACTGAAAAATTTGGGGGGGGGGGGGGGGTTGAACCCCCCCTTGGCTACGCCCCTGCCTGCATGACCACTGAGAGCACACAATGCATGCTTCAAGGCAATTGCCACACAAAAAAGCCAGCAGCCAATGTCACCCGTGTAAACCAAGTGTTGTCAACCAAACCATAGCCATGCCAATAAAATTAGGAAAAATACTGCAGAATAGTGACAAATAAGAAATCGACCATAAAGCCCTTGATAAAAATTGCACTTCACAAGTGTGGTAAAAGCCAGAGCAACAAATGTTAATAAATGATTATGGTTTAGGACTCTGGGGAACCTTCGTGAATCCGTGACATAAACCTCTTGTTAAGGCAGTATATCCAAGTCAGTCGGTCACAATCATATTAGACCACTAGTGTTCCGGACTATAGGTGCGTGAGCTATACACTACAAGAAGAAGAAATGAACAAAAGAGAGTGCTTCTTACTGCTACAATTCCCACTGCAGGCAACATGCCATGCTTTAGAAATAAGGCACACAGTGCCATTCATGTGAGAACTTGTCTAAAGAGCAAAGAGATGCAAAGCATAATGCAAACTGTCATCATGTCACTGCATAACAGATGTGCACAACACAAAAAACAGAGTGGCAGATGACAAGGTACACAATGTGCTGCAACAGAGGGAGGGGAGACTGCGGCATAAAAAATAAAGCTAAGCGAAATTACGTATCATTAAAAAAAAATTCATAAAAAGTGGTCGAAAGACCGAGGCAGAAGTGAGTTCCACGAGGGAAGCTCACCTGTGGTGCGGAATACTCGGGGTCTGTGTGGGTTCTGTGCCCTCTTAAGAAACTGTGGCTCTATTGCGTACATCAAATGAAAGAAAAACAGACAGCCATAAGTTACACGAAGGACTAGGAAAGTAGGAACAAGAAGAGCTATTTCTAAACATGTTTTTTTAATGCTTCACTACGAACAAGTCTGCCTTTGAAGAAAGGAAACGGTGTGGACGAGACAAGGAATGGCAAAAGAAGAAGGCGTGGCGAACGCCTTGGCGAGCCACGCCTTCCATGAAAAAGAAATTATGCATCTCGAATGCCGATAGCGTAGTACATGCAATGTATGCCGCACAGTCCTCTTTCGTTGATGCGATACTGTTCGCCTTGTTCTTATTTTTACTTCTTTAGTTCACAGCATGCGTGTTCAATATCTCATCCCACTTAACCAACGTTCTTCAAGAATGAAACTGCAGTTGCAAGTCGGCGCTTCCGTTTTTCTATATCACTTGTCATCCACACTGTTTACATTCTTCAAAGGTTTACTTACTTGCCCAACTAGCTATTTTAGTGGATAAGTCTACAGCCACATCTACAAGAGCTTTCAGGGAAGGCTGCCATAGGTCAGTTTCCTTGGCAAGACATCCTGGAATACACAAGTTTGAGCAACATGTATCACATAACACAACTGGGCCGCGCAGTAGTGCAACATAACGGCACGGTTTTGCATTCACGTTTATCACAGTGACCGTGGCACCTCTTCTTTTGCTTTACGGTTGGTACAGAAGTTGCTCGATGATATTGCAGAATTTTTCCTGAGACAGCTTTTTACAGTATATTCATTTTGTTGTTTCAAAGACACAGTACTTGGTCTTATGCACCTCTCAAAACTCTTCAAGACTCCTTACATATCAACCGGAAAAAAAAAAAATTTTCAGTGCAACAAATTTCTTTCAGCAAATGGTTTATGTTTTGTTAAAATGACAAGCTCTTGGGAATGCTGGCAGCAGCAATGTCTACTCTTTCAAACACTGGTCTCCTTCAAACACAGGGCCAAGCAGGTACTAAAAACTGCCAATGTACAATTTTTATGAACGAAACCGTCATTGTCCCCAAGAATCTGAAGTGGAGTAGATAGCGAAACCATCAGCACGGATGGGACGCAAGTCCCATGTCCCAGAAATGGCCTGAACGTTCATGAAACGTATAAACAGACAGACAGCTGTAGCCATCAAAGAAAACTGACAGAACAGGAAGAAGCACGTACAACAAATTCTTCTCCTGTCATACCTGTTGGCCAGTTTCCTGAAATGCAAGCTGTAGGAGCTGCCATTCTCTTTACAGCTGTGGGAATTCATTAATAACCCTGATAACAACATAGTTACTTTAACACCATGCCAATAACGAAGGAATGCAAAGTTCTCGGGCATAGTGGAAACGTTAAAAGCTTAAGTCAAGCAAAATACCGTTTTTGCTGACTGTTAAAAGACTTCTATTGCTTGCTGTGAATGCAAATCCAAATGTCCGCCTCGTGTGTTCTTCAAGGATTGAAGACTTAGGTGGGTTAGTCAGGCTAAACTGCTAATGCAAACAATAAAGAAAAGACTGCTGCAAGGCATGAATGTTTCACGCAGCAAGAAGTAACACAGTGCTGTGTGGTGTCGCTTCATAGCTAAATGCAAAACTTAACTGACAACGTGTAAGGGTGTTAAGAGGGCAAATGCGACTACAGAATATCGCTACCAGACAAGACTGAGTCAGCAGTTTTCTTACACGTGTGTCGGCCAAGTCATGAACATTAACGCTCCTGAAAATCCCCTGGACACAGTATCTCAAGTAGCACACACAATATACTGCCTTACACAACACTTGCAAGGCAGGCTACCCGCTCACCCTCTAAGCGTTGTTGGCTGCTCCACTTCGTCAACTTCATTACGATACACGACGGTAGAAAAAGTGGGGAGGGGCATAAGCAGCATTTTTTTTTTTCATACTCCAAGCACATGTCCTCCACAGTGGAATGAAATTATGTAACTTTATCGCACTTATATGAACTGCCCATCATAATTAATGACTGAATGATTTTCACATGGAGTTTCAATGCGTCTCATCAGCAAGTTGAGGGAAAGACATTCCGAAAACAGGTGCAAGTCCAGCGATTCCTAAGTGGGCATTGCTCAAGCATGAACTAGCTTCTACTCTGCTACTGTAACATGAACACCAATGTAATTAGTGAAAGGTCACTGTTAACTAATTATGAAGTGATTATTTCAAATCTTCCCATCATACCCTTATGTGCTACTTCAACTTCAAAAGAAAAGACATTACTTCTACTACACTGTCAAAAAAATTGTCACTTGATCTTTGAAGCAAGCTATATTTCCTGCGCCTCACAAAAAAAATAATGTTTATAACATGCAATACTGAAAGTTTCTCAACTGGGCTGACATCATGCCTTGTGCATGGGGCTTTAATATGATGCTGTAGGTTTCAGTGAAAAATTGTAACCAAACTCAAGCAATGCTTAATTTGTGAGCACTTTGTGAGCTTACGGTGAGCCTCAACAAAATACTTTTACAGTTCACAAGTGGAGGCAATATGCCAAGGGCAAGTAACTTAACTGCCAGACAAAAAGTGACGCCATCTTCCTTTATGGTAATGAATACAGTCACGCTTGCTCTTGTGATCATCATTACACTCTTTTTTTTTTTTAAACAATTGTCGCAAACAATGGTAATTGACAACCCCATCTAAAAACCTACCTGCTTGGCAACTTCTTTACGACACTCTTTCCCTACACATCTACACAGACTAATGATTGCTCTCGACTGCTGCCCACGAAACCTTGCTAATGCTCGTTTTGTTGTACTGCGCATAAAAACAAATCTCTGTGTCAAGTGTTAGTAATGCATGCCCTTTTTACCCAAGCCACAAGCATTGCCATATCGTTTTGTGAGGGTTTAGATAACCGTAGTCTTACACATGACCACTCAGCTTTCTTTAATGTTGGACCATTACTAGCAGTGACTTGAGATGTATTATAGTTTAAAATTCCTGTATTCATACTCAATGTGATAAGAATTCAAAGAAAGAAACATCATATATATATTTTTTAAAACTGATGTAGTGCGCCGACCGGAACAGCTGGAGTGTGACCTAAAAACCTTCTTTCCATTCGTGCACGCTTCCACTGTGAGAAGTGTGACAGGCTCTGCTAACTGCATTCCTGATGCATGCAATGCAATTAGATGTTGATGAAAATAAATCTTGATGATGAAGTGGTAATAAAAGGCGCATGCATTATTAACAAGCATTTACAATTCTAAATGAGATACGAGAGAGACAGACAGGAGCACTGAACGTATTAATTACATTGACACTGCAAAGTGTGGAAGCGCCCTGTAGCCTTCATCACTTGAATGGACGTGACAGCAGTGAATTGCATTATATTTCCAGAGCCTCCACTGTTTTATTGTACTATGGCTTCACTGTAAATGTGAGAGCGACGTATTGCATCATCTCTCCAAAGCATAACACTCATGTGACAAGGTGATATCAGCCTGCATAAGTATCTAATTATAATGCAATAAAGCTTCAACTGTGAACAGACTGAGGCCTATGCACTTTGCTGGGAACTCATTTAAATGGTTGACATATCTCCACAATAGGAAGCAATCACGGACACAGCTGGTGAGTGCACTCAGCAAGCTTGCTGTCAACTTGTGTTTGCATGTTAGCAGTGCTCGCTTGCGTTTCACATTCTGGATGCAGGACACCTTGCTGTACATCCTATATGGAATGACGAAAGATTTAACTAGAGTAACATTACCATAGGTGTCATAAACTGTGTTCAAGTCACGTGGCACACATTCTTACTGCAATAAGTAGCAATGAGAATGGAAATAAGGAGTCTGGCCAAGCCATTCACAAGAAGTCCTGATTATTTTCGTAAAATGAAAAACCGCATGCTTGTTCACAAGACTGAAAGAATGTTTGCGGCTCCACGCCCAATACAGTAGTAAATAAAAATGGTTAGGATGGTTGGGCTTGGGTAGAGCTCTCTGCCTTGTGAGCTCGTAGGAGGCAGTTAGAAAAGGCAAATAATACAATAGCTAATCTGCATTGAAAGTGAAATGAATGATTAGTACGAGGAGTGAACTCTAAAAGTTGAGACACACCTATAATGCCACGAGAAATTCATAAACTAAAAGAAAAAAGAAACACGCAGTAGGATTCTTCCATTAGTTGTGCGTCAGACAATGCCCTCCTCGGTCAGCATTGCATAGGTCAGTCTGGGACAACCAAAGCGGAGGCTTCACATAAAAAGCCATGTTTAAAATCTTGGGTGATCGTTTAAAAGAAACTTACAAAAGCAAAATGCTGGCATTATGTTACACAGCTGGAAAAATTTTTAATAGGTCAGCCTCACTTCGGCATAGCCTTCACAGACCAGAAAGAACAATGTAGAAACAAAAAAATTACGATGTCCCATTTCAACTTTCATCAGCGTACGCTGTGAACATTGTGCCGATGCATTTGCCCTTCCAGCGATCAACCAGCACTCACTGGTAATACAAAAGCAGGCTGAATTATAGCATATTGAATTGCTTGAGCGCTGTAACCCAACTAAAGGTAGCAGGGTACTATTATCTCATCTACGAGATGACAGTGTTGCCCACGATATGCTAGAAGTAGTTTTGCCAACATGGGTTCTAATTCTCCTTCGCCATTTCTGTTTTGTGTGCGGGTTCTCACCAAAATGACAGTGGGAACAAACACAATCGCAAAGGATAAGCCACAGCTGCTGGCACAAGAAAAAATGTCTTTCAAACAGAAAGAAAAAAAAGATAAAACAACCACACGATAACTATGTGTAAGAGCAAGCTTTGCACGTGTGTCGTGTGTTCAGCGATATGCTTCTCACACCAGATACCAATGCTGTATTTCTGAAACAGAGTTTGTGCCCAATTATAAATGTCCTCATGTGTACACACCGCAGTACCAAGTAGATCAAAGCAGATGAGGCAGAGAAGTATGACAAACATGAACTATCATGACCGGAACTCTCATAGGGTCAAGGGTTTTTCAATCTCACAGCCTTCGCGATACACTCAATCCATTGTTTGGGTTACAGATACTGCAGTGTTTGAGCTATCATTTTAGTCTCACGCTTGCCTTAGAAAGATAATCGCTCAACGCTGATGATACGCCTATCAAAGGCAGTTACGAGTCACAGGGAGGGAGCACCAGTGATCACGGCTGACTTATCTGCGCAAAATGACGAAGGGACCCATGCAGTCACGGTCTTGAAATTCGATCTAGATCGGGGCTCGATCGCGATCAAAGGTGCCCGTGTGTCGTTAGGCAGCTACAGATCCCATAAATTTCTGTCGTCACCGTCACGGGACACGTTGCTCCACAGAAACAGTACGAATAAGGAGTAGACGATTCTTTTTTTCTCTCAACTCAATACTCGCAGCTGTATCTAGCGCTGTGAAGAAATTTGTACCTCTGCGCTCGCGCATGCAAATCGTTGTACGCTTCAAGCGCCAGCCGCCCAAAGTCACTACGGTGCACACGACCAAACTGTTTTAAGCGCGCGGCTGGTATGGGTGAAGTTTGATGCCCTCGGAACCGGTCAGCACTGTTTTCGTGAAGTTAAAAACTGCGTCAAATAGATCGGTGCACTCGGGAGGGGGGGTAATCACTTCGATCGCCGCGCTCGGCCTTGTCTTATCTCACCTTCAAATCACCGATACGGCAACGCCAGGTTAATAGGGAGGCACGCGGGTGCATTGCCTTGGCGGTTACCTTGGTAGCAAGGAAAGGTCTTTACGCGGTGCCCAAAGACGTTGTGACGTTTATCCAAGTATAGAAGGGCTCTGGCGCCGCTAAATAGGACGGAAGTACAGTCGACTACTTCCCAGAGGGAAATCCTTTCGCTGTCCGCTGTGGGCAACCGCCGCCTGGGGTAGCACATCCATAAGAGAACGTAGATGCGATTACCGATTGCACCACAAAGTAACAGGGATTGCGTAAGTGCTCGTAAAGTCGCACAGCGTACACAAATGCAATCGATTTAACTGAAAGGAAGTAGGCGGCTGCGTATTCGCATAACGAGCAACGTATCCCCGTACACACAATTAACCTGCGACGTACCGCGCAAGTCGTTGAACCTACTACAATTCTCAGCTTATTCGCGAACCACGTAGGTTGATCGTTGGCTTACCGTGAAACAGTTTTGCCAGCAGGCCAACGGCAGGAACGACCACGGAGCTTCCGAGCTGCCATAATTTGCTGGGCTGGCTGACGTTTGGAAGGGGCCACTGTACTTCGAGAGGCATGTTGGCCTAGTGTGAAAGGCTAGCCGTTGCTTACGGGTCCAAAGCTGCGTTTCTCGGGTCGGACACGGAACATCAACGCTGGGCGCACATAGCGTAGAAAAAAAACGTCGCGGTGCCACACGAAGAAGGAGTCTTCCAGCAATGCCCCAACCACAGGCAAACAAGTGGATGATAGAGAAACGAATAAGAGAAGGAAGCGAATACGAGGAGGAGAGAGTGGCGTGTCAAAGCACCAAAAGCGCCAAAAGGAAACGCGCGAAAGCATAGAAGAGAGAAAGGACAAGAGAAAGGACGGCAACAAATTTGCAAACGCACGATGGCGCCCATTTACGGATGGCAGCCAATGAAAAGGCTTTGTTTGACGACACGTCATAAAAATTGTCCAATCAAAAAATAGAAAGCCAACATGTTTTCAAGTCGCCTACGTAGCCAACTATGGTGATCAACATTACTAACATGACTGATGAACTGACGATGCTTCTTGGTTCTGGAAGGGCAGTGACTATTCCGACCCTCGTGAAAATAGCGCTTCGTTATTCTGACGCGGGTCAGAATAAGCAAACGCTATTTTCACGCAACTTGGCTTGGATCTGTGAAAGATTGTGGCTTTTTGCCTAAACTTTACGACGACGATTCAGGCAACCTACAATAGGCATGTTTTATTTTTTATTTTTTGTGTGTGTGTTATCGACTGCACTGACTGCACACTTACGTTGATGTTCGTGTGCGGCTATTTATCGTTGCCCGTGTGCTCACAGAACACCCATACACTTGTGTGCTTGTTGAGGAGTGAATAATGGGATCGTTGGTCTTTGAATGCGTGTGTTATCGGCTGCACACTTACGTAATTTGTGCTCGGTATGGCTTTTGTGTGGTGCGTGTGCGGTGGTCGATTTGTGGCCATCCGTTCGTTGTACTGTTTGTACCAGTTATACTGTGCGCGTTTCAAGGAAAGTACGTTTTTCACTTGCATGACCATACAAAGCGTTCGGCAAACTGCGCGATTGTGTCGGCTCAGCGAAGCTGCTTTTCCGTCTCGATTGAGGAATACATTTCGATCGCGATTGAGCGCGAGTTCCTTAATCGCGATTGCCTTATGCGGAAGGGAGTCCATTGCGGTCACGAAATTCCATCCGATCGAAAGTGCGGCAAGTTTGGCAGGTTTGTAAAGATGCATGACTTCGGAATGAGTAGCGCATAAACAACGGAGGCAAAGAAGACGTAGACAGAACAAGCGCTGAACTTCAACCCATGTTTATTTGGGAACATACATGAATATATACTAACTCTAATCACGAAGATCTCACGCATCGCGCTTATAAATGACAGTTCTAAAAAACCCTTTGCTCTATCAAGGAAGAAATTGACCCTACCAAGTAAGGAACCCCGCATGCGTCGCCTGCAATGATACCCAAAGATGCAGTATCGAAAAATACACAACAATAACTCTGTCATAAAGAAAACCATCAAAATGAAACCATGCACGCATTGCAATTACAAAGTGCAACATTAGGCAGGTACGTTAAGGAATGACAATTATTTATCAAAAAGGTCTACAGACACACGGAGCCTTGCCTCTGGATAATGCAAGCCTCAGTTATTTGTTGAGTTACTTGTACCCTGTGACGGAATAAAACAGAGCCTAGTTCAAACAGCGGCTTGCATCCACAGTGACTGCACTGCAAGGTCAAATTTGATGTCGGAGCACGTTTCAAAAAGGTGCGGTGTTTGCCAGACGAATTTTCATACAGTGGCCAGTCTGGCCTACGTAAACTTTTTCACATGAAAAGAGAATCAGTTATACTACCCCCTTAACGCACGGCACAAATCAAAGGCCGTGTTTCACGGTGCATTCCCCTCTTGCTTTTCTTTTTTGTCAATACTGAAGTCTTGCACAAATCCCCTTTAGCTTATTCTTGGTGGAAAAAATCACATTCACATTATAGCAGTCACCACTCGTAGTGATGGGACACACCATGAACATAGGGCATCACTCAAAGTGGCCTTTCTTCACTTCTTTCCGGGGGCACCAACTCGCCACTATCACTTGTAGCCACTATTACTGCACCAGGGTAACCCGTCTCTTATCATCAGGTGCAGGCATAGGTGTGCGCAGGGTTCCCCTTCAGGGGGTGCGAAGGTTCATCACAGTGCCCTCCCCCCCTCCCTATTAAGTCAATGTATGGGGCAGACTTTGCATCCCCCCCTCTTAGGTGACCAGGGGGCCGGCCGCCTCCCTGCCCCCCCCCCCCTGCGCACGCCTATGAGTGCAGGCAAGATTTTGAAATGGCAGTCTGGATAAATGAATTAGCAATGCCGTTTTCTACAAGTGTAGAGTGGCCATACTGATAGCTGTGCAAACCCTTTTGCAATCTTGGCTTATACTGCCAGCGTATCTCATCAGGGCAAAAAACCAAATCAGGGTGGATGTTGTGGACAGGTGTTTCTTTTTTCTTTTTTTGGCTCTTTGAGTTCTTGAAAGTTCCACGCATCGAGCATACAGCCCCCGTGCCTCTTGGCCTTTGAGCATTCAAAGCGCGCCTGACTAAAACTGTTACTGTAATCCCCTCCGAACTGGGCTATAAAATGGGGGACACATGCACCACTGTCAATAGCTGTTTTGTGGGAGAGTGTTTGTTATGCAAGGAGGAGAGCTCAGCGAACTGCAAGAAATGTCAGTCACCAGTGAACCTTTCGAGCTGCGTGGACTTTCCTTTTTCTTGATGTGTCAGATAAATAAGCTTGTTTTTTTCTAATCACTGGCTTTGTTTACTTTTGGGTGGTCTATGACTAGAGCAGTCGAGTCATAGAGACCACGACCTACTGTACTCCTGACCTGCCCAGATAGTGAGGTTCCTATGGGAGCGCGCGTCCCCGCTCTCGTTCAAACGCTAGCCCTAGGTGGCGCTTCCTATAATCTGTTCGTCTGCTACTCTGCAACCGTTTAGACGGCGCTGGAGTAAAAGCGCCCGTATTATGTGACGAACTGCCGGCAGTATGTGACTGTTCTGCAAAATTAAACCAAGGGTCAAGTAAGCTATTCAGTGCGGTTAAGTATTTACTGCGCACTGGTTGACTAACGTGAGAAGCCGTAGACTTGCATAGTGTAGGACGGCTGTGTCCTTTTAAATGCAAAGAACGTTCTAATTCAGTTTCCATATTTTTATTTTAAAAGTATTGTGCATTTATGCATACTAATTACACAATATGAGCGCTCTACGCTGGCGAAACATCACCACGAGCGTTAAAGCTGATGTCAGCGAACAGGTGCTGACTAGCGCCACAACGCTCGTAGGTTACTTCCCTAGCGGCAGGAGGCATGAACTAGAACGTGGGCGCTGGAGAGGGAAGATCTGGGCAGGTCAGGAGTACAGTAGGTCGTGGTAGAGACACTATGTCTTGATACTGCAATCTATCGTTCTTGGGGGTTTCTGAAGTGGACATGAGTCCCTGCCCTTGTTCCCTGAACACCTTCATTACGTCAACCATTTTTCAATTGAAATCTCACCTGTCAGTGAAGAACAAGTAGTCGTCAACAAAATGAATAATCTTGTCTGCTAGGCCAAAAAGGTTGCTCTGAGTGGCCCTATCTACCGTCGCTAAAGCAGTCACACTCGCTGCTTAGAATGGGTGCCACGCAAGAACCAATGCACACACCAGATTGCTGTGCAAAAACTTTCCCTTTCCATATGATGAACATCAAATCCAGGTAGCACCTCAAGGAGACCACCAACAGACACACCTGAACGAGTAGTGAATGCATGTTTGGCATCCTGATTGCTTATACAGTCCTTTGCATTCTGCAACAGAGGGACTTGTGGTAAAGAGTGCTATAGACAATCAATGTCAAGACTAAACGCCCTTAACCTTCCCGAATAATTGTGCCTAAGGTATTCCACAACCATGTTGGAACTGGAGACAAGGAAGTAGTCGGCAACAAGGGATTTCAAGTTCTTCTGCAAGTACCAAGACATCACCTGAAGCCAAGTGTTTCAGAAACGATGGTTTGGAAAGGGATGTTAGGCTTGTGGGTCTTAGTGGAAAATAAGACCTCTAGAGAGTGGCCTGCCTCTTTCTTTACCCCATTGACCAGCTTTCCTGGATTAAGGCTCTTGAGCAGTTGCACTGCTTGCATTTTTTTTACTTCAGCAGGCTTGTCTGACACCTTTCAAAAGATTTTCATAATTGCTACATTTCCTTGTTCAAGAATACATTGGACAGCTAGGGTACTTTTGTTCAAGTCTGTCTTTTGTAGCATGGCAGGTCTTGTGAATATGTTCACCACTGTCACGCTTTTCATGCGAAGTCTGTTTTAAGTGGGAACTGAGGACTTGACGTGACTTGCTTAATAGAGCTGCGCTGGTAAACAGGCCCAGTCTTCTTTTTGTACACCTCCTAAACTTGCTTGCTCATTCATACAGAAGGCTGTGGCAATCACATTTACAACCATCACAGAGCTGCGCATGTGCTCTATTTCAGAAAATAATTCCCGCACCTCCGTTGCCTGACCAGTTCTTTTGGTCGAAGTGGCATAATATTTCCCACCGGGATCCTGACGTAGCACTGAGCATGTTGATTGGTCCTCCATGCTACAAAACTGATCCTTGGCCCAGCGGTGATGCTGTTTTGGCCAAGCAGTTGTCACATGCATTGCGTAATTATTGACCTCGTCAGTGCCTTGCACTGCACTTTGGTATCTCCTGTATACAGACACGGCTGTAAGCACGTGTAAGCTCGGTCAATGCTCATAATGTATATTGCGTGGGTGTGACAGTGAAGTGAACGAAACTCAATCTGGTAAAAATGAAACTCTTTAAGCTTGTGTGGAAAAAATAAGTACACTCACAGTACAATGATAGCGGCAAGCACAGTTGTTGATCAGGCACATTCTCGGAGCATTTCTTGAAACCAACTCATTTTAAGCAAATTCCAATACGTCTTTTGTATGCACTACCCATGCAAAACTCGGCTTCTGTCTTTTATGCATGATTCATCTTGGAACTGTCTAATATACTTGTGAAGGTGCTCACGCGTTCTGGCGTGGCCTGCACCAAGTGGTAACACGTGTAACCATTTTCGTGAGTGAAGCCCAGTCACACAGAAATAATAAAACAAGCACATGTGGCAATCTTCTATTTTGACATTAAAGTCCATTTTCACGTAGTGCACGTTCAGACAATGGTGAGCTACAGTATTGATTCTGGTGACTTCACATACCAGTATGGCTAGTTGTGATAATGTCAGGTACAGAACGTACAAAAATGGCCCCTTGTGTCTCACTTTCCCAAAAGTCTGCTCTCACAGTACAGTTAGCATAGTTCAGCATACCTGTGAAGCGAGCGAGTGAAATCGAACTTGCCCTTTGTTGTTGCCATCTATCTTCGTGTATTCATGCGAATACACAGTCTAAATTTACCAAAAGGCAAGGGCATAATTGACTGTGCACTTGTTGCCACACGTGTGGCATGCGGGTAGCTGTGTGGGAGGGTGTCGGTAGCAGTGTGGGACCATTGCATTGTAGTTGTGGGCTCAGTATAGCACCCGCATGAAGCGGCTGCCCAGCACACATGGTCCAAAGTCAAGGGCCCAATCGAACTCGGCAGCAGGCCCCTGCACAACTTCATCATCTTTCTCCTCCTTCGCTTCAGCTCTTCGGCGTCCTTAGCTGGCCAAACCAAAACAAAACCATCACATGGGTAAAGCACATTGTGCATCATAGTGGAGACATTGTTTCCAAGCACTGTGATAAAAATACCAGACTCTTGCTCATCAATGAAACTGCTCATGCAAGCAAACACATCAAAGCACTTAATATAGGCTTCCAGATTATTGTTTGATGGACAGAGCTGAGGTATATGTCCAATGCATAGTTGGCTGGCTTTTGCACTTGGCTCTGTGCCCAACATAGTGACTGAACTTCTACCATACACAACTGCCATTGGTCACTATACCATCCTCACTGCCTCCGTTATATATGAAGAAGACAACAGGCAGAAGACAGTTTATTCAGTGGTAGCTTGCCACACCACAGAAATTTGAAAAAGACCACCCCCTTCATATCCCATTAGGTTTAGAACAACACAGGTGCCATTGCTTGCATGGCTGCTTACAACACACACATCAGGCTTGTGGTGAGTATCTGAAAACCTCACTG
Source organism: Rhipicephalus sanguineus (assembly GCF_013339695.2). Lineage (NCBI taxonomy): Eukaryota > Metazoa > Arthropoda > Arachnida > Ixodida > Ixodidae > Rhipicephalus > Rhipicephalus sanguineus. The sequence goes on from NC_051181.1 coordinate 126,518,553, forward strand.
CTACATGCTCTGTCCATTTCCACTTATCACTTTTTGTTTTTATATAGGAGTTGATATATGAAGTCAGTGTCTTATAGCGACTGAATTCTGGGCTCACTAGACAACAAGCATTGACCTGCAAGTCAAAGATGCGCTTGAATTTTATTGTGCTTCACATCACTGCAGGTATCACAGAAGGTGCATTGTCATTTATGTATGGCAGATGCTGTATCTTCTAAACGATAAATTTATTGTTGTCCTCTATCCAGAAGAGTTCCCACTGCCTTAAAAAGCACTGGGCTCATGAGCCACCTGTTGAAAGATATTTTCTGCGAAGTAGTGCTACTATTACCTGTGCAATCAGGGTCGGCCATTTCCAAACGTGCCCATCCTCTACAGCTTAAAAAAACCAAGATCAAGACCACAAGTGTGTGCTCGACCCATTACCACATTGCTTTTGCCACATCACACTTTTCGTTAACATTAATGGACTCATTTGCCTATTTTTCATTTTCTACAACCCAAACATTTAAAGCATTAGATGCTGGATGCCTTGTCTGGAATTAAGCATGTGTGCCTGGAGACCACCCACAAGGGGCTTCTAACAGGGCTACTGTCTTATATGTCTTATTCCATCATGCTGTATTCCATCATGTTTACCATGCTGCAAATTACTGACACACCTTAATTCTTGCCTTCTTGCTGGACGAGCTTGTAAAAACAATAAATTTTGTATTTCATTCACAGTGTGTACGAAAAAAGTTGGTTTCCTCTATCTCATACCCTTGAGCTTCGAAATAGGATGTGACAGTCTTGTGTGCTTTAAAATAAAATGATATTCATACCCTTGCTTCCTCTGTGGCTTTGTTCAGGGCCGTACCCAGGGATTTTCTTTGGGGGGGTGTTTGTGTGTAGAACGGCCAACTTTGGCAACATGTGGTCGCTGTGAAGGCATGCAAATATTTGACTATCACCCGAAAAGTTAAAGAATGAAAAAATTTCGGGGCTGTCAGAACCCCCTCATCCCCCCCCCCCCCTTAGTTACGGCCCTGGCTTTGTTGATGCCATGGGGCACATGCATAGTCCCTGTACTGCTCTAGCCATGTTGCGTGAAACACAGCAAAGAAAACACTCTTCTTTATGGTAAAGATTCATTCAAACAAGCCCAGTAGGGGGGAGGGATTAGGTGACAATTGCTCACAGGGTTCTTTTCTATGTTAAACAGAGTTATGTGATTGTGTCAACAGAGAAACAGATAAATACCAGAGACCAAGGTGAGAAAAAATATTGCATCTACGCCCTCCTGAATATAATTATTTTCTTTTGTTATGACTAAATCCTCCGCTCATTTTTTTTTAGCATGTGTCTATGCTAAGCAATCTTCTGATACACAATAGTGCCAAAATATCCTGCGTCAAGTTAGGGCTGTGCTTGCTGGGTCACATTAGCAGGTGTCTTAATTAGTAGGCTGCATCTGCATGGGCTGGATTAAGCCATGCATTTCTTTATGAGAAAGAAATTGAACAGCACCATAAAGACAAGCTTGGGAGAAAATGATGCACACAATACATGTTCTGTTGCCTTCTCTCTATTTCATCTACAGCGCTGTTCGATTCCCTCCTAAAAAAAGCTGTATTCAATAGTACACCTGCAGTGTGTGCTACCAAGCACATTCCGAACAAGTGCTCCACACAAACCGTAGGGTATCTCATTTAAGAGTCAAGTATAAGCAGAAGCTCTCTCGTACAGTGTTGAGGAGCTGCCACTCCAGAACTGGAATGACTCCGGAATCATTCCACATTTTCGCGACCCCGGAATGGAATGTGAGTGGAATGGGGACAACGCTTGGACAAATGGGAATGGAAGTAAGCACCTTTTGCATGGAATGGGAATGGAATTGCTTCTTTTTCCAAAAATAGAGCACGTTTTCGTTTACGTGCTGTTTTTCAAACTTCAAACATTAGTAAGTCAGAGCCTTGATTTAACAATAAGGCAGTATTTTTAAATGACTTGGCTGATTACAAGCACGGTACATTAATAAGCAATGCGCCTACTACAAACCAAGGCAGAAGTTAGTGTACAAACAAATGCATTATCCCAGCAGATACCAAAGGGAGAAACAAATTATCCCTGCGCATTGGTTTCCATTGATACCCCAACATGGAAGTGGCATCTATGCATAGTCTGATCTTTATCTCACAAGCAGTTTAGTACCTGACACACATAATAACCTTTGTAACAAGGAAGACATTGCATACCTGCACACAGGCGAACACAGAAAGTTCTCCTCACCCCATCCATGATTGCGAGGCGCGCTTGACAAGCGTGAGTGCTGACGAGCAGTGTGGCGCAGTTTCCGTATTCGATGCAAAGGCTTGACAAGGTGCCCGAGCGGTGCACTGTTCCAACTAATACCAGCAGATCTAGAGGTTTTATTCCCCATTAACAAAATCTTAGTTTTCTCCATATTCACGACTGCTCCAGACGCGGGGAAACTGCTTAGTCTTCTTGAATACTACTTTTGTCAGTATAAAGTATGCTATGCCGTCATTTAATCACTAACACACTTAACCTATTAAGCAATATTAAAACGTCACCATTCGTTCAAACATGCTGACCATGCAAATACTGCCCCCTATCGGAATTAGTAGGGTGGTTACTGCACAAGATATGTCACCAAGCTACTATTCCTCAACGTTGGTAACGTGTTTTGTGTACTTTTGCAGTTCTTAATGCATCTGATGACATCACGCGCTATTGGGCATTGATTCTTAACTCGATAAAACTATCAAGATTGCCTTTCCTACGTTGAGGGGGGGAATTCAGTATGGAATGAACTGCCCAGCCACTCCGGAGTGGGAATAGGCTCAGTTTTCTTCATTCCGAGGAATTGAAAATGGAATTGCGGCAAGTTCTGATTCCCCGGAATGGATTGGAATGGAATGGAGGCGCCCATTCCGTAACACTGCTCTGGTACATATGCATGGGTCTAAAAAAAAAACTGGATATGCATTACCAGAAAGTTAAATGCATGCCAGAGATTCTAAAGCTGGAGAGAAGGTTTCAAGATGCAAAGTATGCAGGTGAGGTGGTGATGGGAGCGATGTGGTTGGGGTCGAGGCCGTTCGCGTCCGCCGTTCCAGCCTTTGGCTGTGCAATGGAAAAATGATGATGAGCAAGCGACAGTATGCACGTATGCACACTCGGGCGAGCGACGTTAAGTTGATGGCCTGTGCACAGTGAAATGCACGAAGGGGTCGATTAATTGTTGGGTCTATGGCGAAGTAAACTGTTACAAAATTTATGATATAATGATAAGTTCGCGAGACGAGAACAATGTGCTAGGGCATGGGTCTCAAACTGGTTCCGCGGAACCGGGGTTCAGTGACGGACATAGATCTTAGGGTTCCGCGAGCGGCCAGACGAATACCACCCGCTCCCGTTTCAGTCCCCATTCGCAACTATTTATTTATTGAGACATGCAATTTGCATTGCATTTGCATTTAACGATCGAAGCCATATCGTACGCCGCATCCGCATATCGGGCGTCTGCGGGCAGCGAGAGACCCGCCGTAGTAGCAGAATAAAGACTCGTCGTCTAGTACAGTGCGTGCCATGCAAAACC